>NC_061514.1:113308607-113509779 GCF_022539505.1 Lolium rigidum | reverse complement strand
AGTTCTCGCTGAAAACAGCGTTAGTCCGTGTTAGTTGCTTCCAAAATACACAAATTAGAGGCAAAACAATAGCAAAAGTGTTCGGGAAAGTAGATACATTTTGGACGTATCATGCACCATCATGGAGAAGGGCCAGGGGTTGTTTAGTAGCCTTAGGTCAAGAAGGAATGCAAGGGTGTCTCTTAATATAGATGATGAGCATCACAATATGCTCTATAAAGTGGAAGCTTTTGATGTCCATACCACTAGGTGGCAAGACCCCAAGATGCTCAAGGCAATGCATATAGAAGAATACTTTGCTTTGTTCCTAGAGCATACTAGGCTTGAAGGATTTGCAAGCCGTCCATACAAGACGTATGCTAAAATAACCCGCGAGTTCCTTGCCACATTCAGGTTTGTGCATACTAAGGAAAGACAGGTAAGAGAGGTAAGACTATCCCCGCCAATTTTTATGTTAAATTTATCATGCAGCATAATAGATATGTTATGTCCATTGATGAATTTTGCAAGGCCATTAATGTTCAAAATGTTGGGAGTTGGTAGGAAATCCCTAGTGATTACGATGAGGAACTCCGGACATTTTGGAGGAGCATTATTGTGGATGTTCCAAATGATATCCTTAGGAGTAAACTCTCTCATATTCAACATCTAGGGTCGAGGTATTTTTCTTTGTTCTTAGTTAGGGGATTACTAGCTAGGAAAAATGTAACTTCTTGCACATGGCATGTTGTCTATTTGTTGAGGTGTGATAGGAATGGAACTTACCCTGCATTTAACTTGGGAGTAATTCTTGATAGAATCTTGTCTTATGTTGTTTTACACAATGAATATAATCCACTCTATGCAGGTGCCATTGCCACTATGGTCTATGAGCACATTAAAGAAGAATGGGGATTCCGTAACATTGGAACTGAAATTTTAGAATCCAACCTGTTGGATGCTAGCTTGTTGATTAAGATGGATATTCTTGTTGGAGTGTGGTGGAAAGATTTTTTTAAGTATAAGTATATGGTTAAGCAAGGTGTTTTTGCTTGCACTGTGCTTCCTCGCCTTGATTGTTTTGACAGATTATCAAACAAATGGATCATCGAGCAAGAGGAACATGAGTGGGAGTTGGCTCCCGCTACTCCACAGGACAACACATGGCCCGAGGAGGCCCCTGAGCCTCCTCATCAGGAGGAGTTGGAGGAGGTACCTGTGTAGCCACAAGTGGAATGGTATGAGCCAGAACCACAGCAGCAGGAGTGGTACGTGCCCGTGCCATCGCAACAAGAATGGCAAGCACCACCTCAGCAAGAGTGGTAAGCACTACCTCAGCAAGAGTGGCAAGCACCGCCTGCACCGATGCCTGGGGGTTCACACCTGCCGCGCCCTTCTACCAGCCTGGGGAAGGATCTTCTTCCCAATGGGGGAATGAAGGTGCTTCTTCACAGTGGGGGCAGCCAGTACCCTTCTTCGATGATGGATCGCACGGTTGGGGGCCCGGCTCCGACCATCCCGGCTACTAGCTTCACCCCAAGCTTGGGGGAGTATGTGTCCTTCGCCTTACTCCATTGTACATTGTCATGCTAGTTTTATTCAGTTTTGTTGCATTGTAGTTTTGTTTATTTCACCATTTGAAAAACCAAAAAAAATTCCACTTTCTAGTTTTTGAATTTCGATTTCTCGCAAACAAAAACCTCAAAAACCAAAAAAGATTTTCGCTTTTTAGTTTTTGCATTTTGCTTTCTTTTCAAACAAAAACCTCAAAAAACCAAAAAGATTTCTTTTGCTTCTTTTGCATGCATTTGCATCATTTTTTTGTTTACAACTCCAAAACTTCAAAAACACAAAAAGATTTTCTGGGAGATCTCTACATGTTAGTTTTCAACGTTTGGTTTTTAGTTCCTAGCCTGTAACTCCGATTGGGCTGAAATTTTCGCGGGCATTTAAAATTTATCATCCCCTACTCTCAAAAAAATTGAAAAAATTCCTGGGATGTTTAAGTGGGGGTAAAAAGGGTTGCACAGCTGCTGAAATTAATTGACAGATTTTGTTTTTCATCACTAAAAGTGGCTAGTTGAATTTTCTATTGGTCCAAAATGAAAACTTTACTTCTATATGGATCCCAGCCACATGATACACCTGATTGACATCATTGTGATACTCATGAGAGAAGAGCAATGGGTCGCTAACAAAAGCCATGCCTAATCATGGTGAAACTTTCAGCAAAGAGCATCCTAAAATTAGAAGAGTGAAAAAAATGAGAGATTGGAAAAGGAAAGAAAAAACAGGTGACGAACTAAGGAGAAGAAATAGAACCCAATGAGTTGGCTGCTTTGAAGACAGAACAGGCTAAAACTAAGAAGTTCCCGCTGACTTACACTTATATGGTAAAAAGGGAGGCACCCCTTCCACTCATAAGGTGTTAAAGCTAATAATCAGAACACATACCTTGCCATTCCACCTTACGGTCAACCAAAAATACTATCTTCTTACTCATGTATGAGTCCTCTATGAGAGTCTGAATGTTAAAGGACTGGAAGGATACGACATCCCCCCATTATTTGGTTTTGCAATGCAAGTATGATGACATTACTAGTCAACAATTGAAAGAATCGAAAGGTCTCAATAACCATGCTCATGATTCAATCAAATGCGATGCTAGAATTTTAATTTTTGCTAGTACCGATTAATCTTGTACAAATAGTGTTGCCATATAATACCTTCTTTACACCATGCATAGATAGAGTAACATGAACATAGTGCATATTTAGTAACACTTTGTCATCATTTATGAAGCTATGTATCGAATACTTTCCATGTTAAATTGCTTATGCATGCATAGAGCAAAGTTCTTGTCAAAGTCTTTTATCGCTTCTACACTGGGTTTGAGTTGTTTGAGGACAAACAACGAGCTAAGATTAGGGGAGATGATACATCCCAAATGTATCTACTTTTCCAAGAACTTTGCTCAATGAATTACTCCAGAATCTCGCCATACTTGGATAAACACTGCTGAATCTGATGATGTTTTTACCAAGTCTCGTTTTTGTCAAGTTTTCGCAGGAAATAAAATCGGGAAAAAATACCACGGAAGTTTTTCACCAAAATAAGGACCTAGATCTTTGGATCACGAGAGGGGAGCCACGAGGCCCGAACGAGGCCAGGTGGCGCGTCCTAACTCTTTGTGCGCGCCGCCTAGGCCCGTCCGGCCCTCGGTTGTCGTCTTGCCTCCCCCTTTGCATGGTGCCTACAAACCTACCCCTAGAGGGACACGACGTTTCGCGAAACAGAGCGCCGCCAAGACCACGATCTTTGTTTCGGGGGTCACATTGATCCTGCTCTCCACCCTGGAGAGAGGATTTCGAGGGCTTCTTCCTCATCACCGCCACCGACGTCATCACCAACCATCATGGACTCACTCTCCATCACTATGAGTGAGTAGTTCTATGTAGGCTTAAGAGATGGATGAGTTTTGGATGAGATTGATCATGTAATCCTCCATATGTATCAAGATTTTAGGTGTTCATCTTGAAGATATTCATGTATGAGTGTTGATACACCTTTGCTATGTTTAATGCTTGTTGGTAGGGCCCGAGTGACATGATTTCAGTACTAAACCTATATTTCTTTATCATATATATGAGGTTTGTATTTATCTGCAAAGTGTATTACTTGTTATTATGTTGACCATGCGAATCCCTAAGGTGACAGGTGGGAAAAAACAAGGGGAAGATGTAATAATTTTGAGGGTTATGTGTGTTCATGAATCTTAATGCTTTGTTCCGGTCTATTATAAAGGGTAGATATTAATTTCTTGTAGTTCCAAGTTGGCCCCGGTGAAATAGGCAAGTAGGACAAAAGATGATATGCAAATTCTCTTAGTTAGTACGCACAACTATATTTGGATCACACAGCTACACACAACTGAATTAGAGATGAGTGCTATGTTAGTTGGATGACATTACATGATCAATATCATTCATACATTACCCCATTTCTGCCCCATGGCTACGCTTTTAGCAACTAAAAGTTTCACATTACTTCTTGCAGTGAAAACCAGAAATCTGCTGCTTTTATTTACTGTTTTCTTTTACTGCCTTGAATCAACTGCTATAAAATCATCACTTGCTTTGTGAGTTTATTGATATACATGTGTGATTGAGAGTGACGTCTCAATTGCTAAGGTCTTATTGGTATTCTTGCGTTTCCCTTGAGTCGAACTATAAATTTGGGTAATACTTCCCATCGAAGATTTCAGCGATCTCCTATACTTGTGGGTATCATTTATGTAATTCCTATGTGGTGAATCATGATTCTACGATATTGATATATGAGATTGGAATCTATTATATGTAATATGTATTGATAGATGCATATCATGTAATCCGATCTTAAGTGCTTGTTCTGATCCAAATTGTATGTAAGAACATGTGTGGGGAGAAGTGTGTATTAGATAGAGTATAGCATGGTTGTAGTGATTGAATAGTGACAACAAATTCATGATCTATTATGGTTTTACCTTTTCCTTTGCTGCCTCACTAGGAATAAAGTGAATGCATGTGCTATGTTTATCATCTGACAATTGTGATGATCTTATTTACTTAAGGTAGCATATTTGATATTCAAACATCATGTCAAAATACTTAAGGCTATGCTCTGTTAATTCTTAATACAATATTGCTTGGAGTTTTCTCTTTCTTGTGGAGTATAGGAGATATGTGTTACATCATCTCTATGTTAGGATGTGATGTCCATATGAATGCTTATCAAACACATATTGAAGTTGCACCAATATTATGTCATTGATGGATTGTTAGTGTCCACTACAACTTAGAAAGAGAGTAGACAAGTGAACCCATGAACCCCGCTCCAATTTTAATCATAAGAAACACCTTTCCAAGGCTTTTATCATGCTTTACATTTGCTTCAATATTTTAATCCGAAAATACAATTCTTTACTTAAACAAACACAAAACCCAAAAACAACTATCTCTTTACTGTTTTTATCTAGTTTACTTAGTTTATTTATCTTACTTTACTTTGAGTTTATCTTTTATCTACAATTACTAATATGAAATCTTGTGCTTAACAACCACACGGTGGAGTTGGGGACACAAGGTAAAACTTTGCTTTGTAGGATTGCTGAAAGAAGAGAAAGATGAGACAACTTTAAGCCAATTCCCCAAGAGTTTGGTATAAACCCTCGAGTCACCCTTTTGGGGAAAGCTACTCTTACTACGACACTCTGCGCTTGGAGTACCAACGAATTGATGATATACACGAGCATCATCAACAATGCATTACCCTAATGACAGTACGGATGCATACATCCAAAAGAAGAAAGAAGATAAAAAAGAAGTCTTGTTACAGTAATCTATTCCTTATATCACCAAACCAAAAACTACCAAGATAACACTAGAGATCCATCTTCTCTGAAAGCTACGCCTCCAACAAGGGAACAATGCATAAGCACCATCGTTCCCTTGATGATAGATCACATGTGTTCACCCTAGAGAAAGTTTGCGCTCTCAAAAATAATGCCTTCAACAATGCCATTGCCAAGCACAATCAATTAAGGTCAAACATTTGGTTTTCACCTTGAAGTTCAGATTCTGGACTTCTCCTGTGTTGTCATCCCCACTTGCTGATGCCGCCACTCCAAGTTACGAATCACCAAGCCAATTCCTCATCACCACCAGGGTCCAAACCGCCATTACTAGTCCTCAGATTTTGGTTTCCATGCCATTCTCCAATACTGAATTCATCATGAAACTAAAGACATGTCCCGCAGTTGCAACAAATTGCAGAGCTTCGCAACGCTCCCTATGAAACCAAATGGTTAGAAAAAATAGGCTGCATGCGGTCGAATCCCATCCGATCCAGCAATCTCCACGCATGAGTCGCCCAGTGAAGTTTCGGAGCCTTCCGAAACTGGAGACTCCAGCTAGATCAATCAAGACAAGCATCAAGAATATCTTCGTCTTCGTGTGAGAGGAACCCTAGGACCACATTCTTTATTGAAGCTGAGATAGTAGCCCGCACACCAGTCCAAATCCTACCATCAGCCCGTGGGCTAGACCAGCATCGAGAAAGGTGGTGATAGAGCAGGGTTGACCCTCCACCGGATCCGGCCCTATCATGTAGCGAAGAGGATCTAGGGAGGCGGCACATGAGACACCCAGATCGGAAGATGTAGGGTTTTGTCCAACACAACACCGCTCAGCCCGCAACTCTGCCGCTGGTTAAGGCGCTGCCGGGAGAGGGCCTCCGCCAGCACCCTGACTTGGGGGGATGCCCTGGTCGCTGCATGTCGACGCGTTGGCCATCTCCGTCCCAGCAGTTCCGGTGGCCATCTCAGGCATCCACCACCCACAGGCCTCCTTGGGCGGCTGGGTCCGCCACCGTGGTGAGGGCCGGCGGCATCAGTAGCAGGCAGCGGAGGGTTCTAGCGGCGCGAGCGGGTCGCTCCTAGTGTTGTCCTAGGGTGTGACATAGAGGGGCTGTTTTCTCTGTTTTGCCATCACGACCAGCTTATGCTCTGCTAAGCGGTTTATCTTCTTTATTTACCTTTTCCTAGCAATCTACTCCCTCCGCATTTAAATTTTAATCCACGCACGGTTGTGAACAGAGGTAGAAATAACTTGCCGTCCCGCGTTGATTAAATGTGAACAGAGGTGGTACCAAATTGGGCAATGCTACAAAAATGCTGCAGGCATACGTTCAGTCAGTTGGTCTAAACCTTGCAAATTCAGCAGAAATTATTACAGCGTCATTACGACCAATACAAGGGGTAATACCGTGCAGCACACATGATAGTACAATCAGCCAATCCTCTATTGTAACACTGCCTCCATCGCGTGGTTGCCAGATATATGCATGTCGATCATCGCTTGAGGAACTTCTTGAACCAGCGTGCTGACTTCTTGGGATACCGCTTCCGCTTCTGCCCATCGATGTAGTCCACGAAGTGTAACCCAAACCTAACCGTGTACCCGCTCGCCCATTCGAAGTTGTCAAGCAGTGACCATGCGAAGTACCCCTTCACGTTTGCGCCGTCCCTGTAGACCAGAGCGATTTAACACGCGTGTGCAACGCAACATTAATTGTCAGGTAATGACAGAGATTTGGTTTGGAACTTGTATGACACTCTGTAGACTGTAGGCGGTGCTCTAATCGACCTTATGGCACTCTGTAGCGCAAGAAGGTGCTTGTGGTAGTAGTCTATCCTGCCGTAATCATCGAGGGCTTCCTGGATAGTTAGGCTCTTGTTGTTGGTTTCACCAACACCTGAATGAAAGAGTTTTTCTGAGTTCCTGTATATGTTTCCTTCTGGTTTTTGGGAGAGAAAATATGCTCACCGTTTTCAGTGATGTAGACAGTGGGATTGCCGTAGTTGTCCTTGACATAAAGCAGCAGGTCACGGAAGCCTTGAGGGTAGACGTAGATCCAAGGTGTACCAGACTACACACATATTATTTACTGAACTGAATCACCAACATGAAAAGGGGCGAACAACTACATATGGGAGATTTGTTCCCATGTACACAAGTGGTAAATTACCTGAGGACCTATGGGGACACCATTTCGAACACCTAACAATCTTGGATAGTTAGTAGGCGCAATTAAAACAATGAAAATGGTTGCTGCGTGATGATTGATGACTCACCGGTAAGATTAGCTTGAGCATCGGTATTGTAGCTAGTCTTCAGTCCATTTGACGGGGGAAGGCTATCAGCATAGTTTGCAGTGTAATAGTTGATTCCAATGAAGTCGAATGCACCCTTGACCAACTTAGATTGTTCCTTTGTGAACCGTGGCAAGCGATTACCGACCAGTTTTCTCATGCTATGAGGGTAGACTCCTCTCGTGAGAGGGTCCATAAACCTGCAAGGGCATTCCTAGCCAGTAAGATTTCCATTTCCTTCAACACCTTGAAAACTAATATATGTGTGAATTACAAAGAGTTTACCATCCGAGCATGAAGTCTATAGCGCGCCTCGCTGCAGCATTGTCGGACTTCGAACGTGAGAAGGGAACATACCAGTTTGAGACTAGAGTTATCCCAACCTTCCCCTTCTGGGCGTCCTGCATTTTCATACACACGTGTATCAATCATATGGTCGTTCAGTATATGCCTAACAATGAAGTGCTCGTTAATCACCTGGTATTTTTGTTTGTATAATCTGACGGCTGCTGCATGGGCGAGTAGCTGATGGTGGCCTACAATGTAAGGCTCTGTTCCTGAATCTCCAACGCTGCATTTCCCCAACTCCCAAGAGGAGCACCGGCCTGGCGCAAAAATTCCCATAGCATAGCTCGCGACAGAAAACGACCATGGCTCGTTGAATGTAATCCAGTGCTTCACTCGATCTCCGAACTCTCTGAAGCAGACTTCAGCGTAATCCTTATAGTCATTTCTGCATGCACCAGTGACAGCCCGATTAAAATATCGTTGCTCCTTTGTTACATCTTACAAAATGCTTTAGAGAGTGTGTGACCATCAATCAATCCATCATTTCTTGATGGTGATGTTGGATCTGTTCGTAGCGGACCGTGCAGGCCGGTCTTATGGAGTCGTTGTCTCTACTATATTCAATGACGTCGACGTCTATTGAACATTTCTGGCCGGGTTATCTTTGTCATGCATGGAGCATGGTCTATCCATATTTTGAGAGATATTTTGTACTTGTTCCGTCGTGGATTGTCTTAATTACATATATAGAGGAGAGTTTCTTTAAAAAAATGAGCTCGGGCCACTGGAGCAAGTTATTTTTGGAATTCAAAATTGGGTTTTAGAACTTCAAAAAGTTCTGAAACTAAATTCTACATGTCCAGATAGAGATATCCTAGGAACGCATAATTTTTTGTTTAGCCTATAGAAGGTAGAAGTATTTCATATTAAAATTTTAACACTTGTAGAATACATCTGTGAGATACAGATTGTTTTTTCAAGAATTTCTTGACAATTTAGAATACCGTTTTCCATTGTTTCAGAATATCGGGCTCCATGCAGCCCCAACTCCAAAACGTCGCACGCTCAGAATTTCTTCGCTATTTACAATGGATGCCCATGGTGGAGTAGGTAGAGAGGGAGCACGATAACTTCATGCATGTTGGACTAACTTACTCATGCTGCCCCTAGTGAATCTTCTTTTACTTGGGTTTATCTTGACTTATTTTGATGATTTGATTAGAATTTCCCATTTTACAATGACTTGCTTCTAGACGACACTTAAGATTTTCCTGTTGGCCTACAATATTAAAATCCCAAACTATACTCCATCAATGTCTCATTATCTAGTTACTTCTCCAAGTAAATGCATAAAGGTATTCGTGATACTTTTACCACTCACATAATATTAGGGTTAAGAAACCCTTCATATTCATCTTCCAACGCCTGAGGTGAGTCCCAGTGAAAAAGGGTCACAAATGGCTGCAACCCTGCAAATATATAAAGATTAATCTAGTGGTGGAATAAATAACGAGCATGATGTCAGTGCAGCCTGCAGATTGATACCATTATTTGATAAGAAATAATTAATTACTGCTGATTGTTAGATACTTTACCTTTGGATAGTAGCTCATTAATCAAGTTATTATAATATTTTATGCCTTCTTTGTTCACTCCACCTCTCAGAGTCCCATCTGACATGCATTCATTAAGGTCAATGTGAACATGCTATCAACTTAGCATGTGGAGGATTTGCAGAATCTTTATCCAGAGAAAAAAAAGAGGTAAAACGTATCTCGATTGAAAGATATCGTTACCTGGAAGAATTCTTGTCCATGAGATGGAGAACCTGTATGCATCCACTCCCATATCCTTCATGAGGCGCACATCTTCCTGAGGTTTTCAGAATTTTTGATCAGCACTACCTAGATTAATATTGCAGGATTCATGGAACTAATATTCAATTCTTTTGTCATTGTGAGATTGTAATATCAATCTTTTTTTGCGGGTATTGATCTTTTGAGTATATAATTTATGGGAACTCTAAATTTTCAAGAAAAACTAAGTCGTCCAAACTAAAATCGCTATATCCATACCTTGTAAAGATGGTAAGAGTCCACTGCCACATCCCCGTTGCTTCTGTCGGCAACTTTATCTGCAAAAGCTATTCCAATTTTTATGGGGAAAAAACAATGCTCATTGATGTTCATTTGATGTAAGGAAGATTTAACTTCAGTACTCCGCTCGGCCGGAATTTCCGAAATTTCGGCGGAAACCGATAATCTCATTACCCCCGAGAATAAATGATACCGACCAAAATATTTCGCCTATATTTGAATTTGAACTCTAGTATTTGGTCAAATAGGCGACGCATGATGTAATATACATAAAGCTTGCGTGGCGTGCGTGGTGGCTTGGTGTGTTGTTGATTCCGAAAGGTCGCGAGTTCAACTCTATGCCAAAATAAGATGTATGTTGTTTTCGGTCAAAGCCAAATTATTTAAAGTTTGACTAACTATATAGAAAAACATAAACAACTACACACAATATGAAAACAATTTCATGATCTTTCTAACGATATTGGTTTGAGATTGTAACTGTTGACAACTTTTTCTATATAGTTGGTGAAATTAAGAAGTTTAATATTGACCAATAAATACTAGTACTACTCTGTTCCTAATAAATGACCTTTCAAACATGTTCACACCAAACACGCAGTTTGACCATTATTTTGGCTCAACATGTTAGTATAGAATTAGTAGTAGAAGATTATGATAGTATGAAAATAAATTATGTAATAAATCTAATGATACTATTCTCCGTTTACTGCGTGTTGCAGATGTATACATGCCTGGGTATTGGTGAGTGAAGTTGTCCCAGATGCTTGGTCCCCTGCCTCCCTCCATCGCACCACCCTCATACTGCAGTTGTGTGCCAGATGCATGTGCATATATAAGACCAGATCCAGAACTGAATATATGATATTACTTCTTCGATCAGATCAAGTATCGATGGACCAAGTCGGCAAGTCATATACTCATATATGCTGGAACTTGAGAAATATTTTCTCCCACTTTTTCTAGCATTCAGTCATTCATGATTCCTGTCTAGTATTTGCCTAGAACTTCTCTGTGTTAACTTCTAACAAAAGCATTCCTAACTATAACCTCTAACATTAGGAAGGAGTAACAGCTTATGCATGATACAGCTTCCATACCTGTACTTACCACCATCCATCAGATTGTGCTGATCGGAGAAAGGAAAGCGAACAATGTATGCTATGCTTGAATCAGTGGAGGAAAGAAGTGGAAACCTGGTAGGACGAGGAGGCCGTCCCGAAGAGGAAGCCCTTGGGGAAGCTCCTCCGGCTTACCGACTCCGATCCGACGCCGTCGTAGGCAGCGGAAGCGACAGCCAGAAGGAGAAATATGAGGACAGCACCAGCCGGCATCGTCGCCAGCTCTCCTGCAGCCATGTATGGGGTGATCGGGTCGTCGCTGTGGACCTATTGCAGGCTTGCAGGCCTTGTCACTGCGTAAGAAGCTCACCTTGGCACTAAATATATAGACCGGCGAATAGATTAAATCTGAATCTGTTGCTGTCTGACAGTACAACTTGTTCTGGTAGAGTAACCCCCCATTCTTCTTACAACGCGTATTAGCATTTTAGAAGTTAAACTTAATTATCTTTGTCCAAAAATTTACAAATCCTATAAACATTTGAAATAAATAAATAAATACATAAATAAAATATGAAAGTATATTTCATCATGAATACAAACATAATGATTTGACATACTTTTTTTTATTTAAGGGTACATCAAAGATGTATCATATTTTTATTGAAGGCATAGATTTGAGTAAAAAAAACTACACTCGCTTGTAGCGCAACTCCACACCAGCTAGTATAAAACAGCCACCACGGGCAAAACAACACAACAAGAAAAACATGTCCTAAGCAAGAAAATAGAGCCGTCTCAACGAGATAGACGGAGGAACTTGGTCGGTCCGAGAGGGCATCGTCATGGACTCGTTGGCTATGCCGTACATAGCGGCCTTGTTGAAACAACGCTGGACAACGACGAGCACCGGAGGAGCGCAATAGAGGGCCTCCAAGCCATGTCTCCAAACGTGATACTCCCAATAGAGGAGCGACATCGAAGACGCCATCAACACCATGAGAGAATGAGGAAGATGCCAACACACCTCGACGATGCCTCCAACAAGAAAAACGACAACCTCGGGTGTCGTTGCCGCTGTCCCAACAATAACCATGCGGGATTTTCATCTATATCGTTGCACATCTCCCCGCCAACGAGGGTTGGGACAACACTGTCCAAGTAAGCTTGCATCGCAATTACCGAACTCCATCCTGTCATAGACGCAGAACCATGGCCTCCAGCACCCCACACAGTCAAGAGCCCGGTCCATCTTCCACCTCCACCCAGGCAAGGATCCACAACGTCCCCACCTCCGACGGAGGTAGGACGACCTGCAAGGTCATCGACAACACCATGCAACATCCAGGAAGCAACATCCCTAGCCCCTCCGGCCATATTGGGCCTAGACCATCCTGCAGCACCCACGACGGCCATCACAGGAGGGACATCGTTACTCGCCCGCAACGCGAGGGGCCAGCCACTGCTAGCCAGGAACTCCTTCCTGTCCGAGCCTCCTCGATGACCTTGGGCTCATGCCGCCGCCTCCAGGCCGCACCACAGCTCCACCACATTGTGCCACAACCCGCTACATCCTTCCTCGTTGAGCTCCTCCTCATCCTGATGTCCCCCGCCGTGCTCTAGCAAGCGCCTTTGAGACCTCCACTGGACACATAGACTTCATGCGCCTCCTAGATGATGTCCCTCCTCCACTCGTATGGGGGGCCTGTCGAGGCGTGTCACTAGTAGCCGAGGAGAGGAGATCGAGGAACGCCTTTTTCCTAGGGTTTCCTCGCCTCCGGAGCCGCTCACTGAGGCTACCCAGGAGGGATTTTATTCTTTTACAAAATTTCCCAGCCCTCTTCAATTAGATCGGTCTTATGGTTGAACTGGCTAAATCATGAAATTCCACATGGTATGAGAGCTACATGGTCCTAGGTTCAAATCCTAGCCAGCCGAGTATTTAAAATAATTATTTGCGGTCTCCCTAAAAAAAATCAAGGATACACCTCTAAAGGCTCATGCGAGATCTAAAAAAAAGAACCACCGGCTTAGATGTGATGGGAGGTGTTGAATATAATTGCATAGCTCTCTTCTATTAGATCGGTCTTATGGTTGAACTGGCTAGATCATGCAGTTCCATATTTTTCCTTTCTTGATTTAAGACACTTTAATTCTAATGTTTTCTCTTCAAAATACTTAGTAAAATTTAGTCAAGTTTTACTTTATCACGTACACACTAACACACTTACGTTCTGTTGAGCCCGCTTTGTCACACCACATGTTACACATGTTAAACTCTCTTAGTCTAGTGCTTGGTTCTATGCCTCATACACATGTTAAACTCTCTTAGTCTAGTGCTTGGTTCTATGCCTCATTTGTGTGCCACAAGTTTAGCACACTACCCCACATATCATACACATAATATTTTACGAAGTCTTTCCGCAAGTATGGTGCACACTTTTCTCGCCACTGGAGTTGTGCCGCGCCACACGTTTGGCACAAAAAGTGTGACATGGTTTGGCAAAATCCAAATAAGCCCTTAATCCTAAAGATTTTGTAGAAGAATTGATACTCAAGGTAATAGAAGGAATTTGTCTTTCTTCAAAGAGGATCCATGCACCTGTTTGTTTAACCTAAATGACATCACACATATTAGATAAAAACATGAGAAAAATAAAGATTTATAATAAAAGTACATGTATAGCACTGTATATTCTACTTATGCTGTGTTTGGATGTCTAGAATTAGGCATGGAATCAGGGAATCTGGAATTTGGGGTCACTTTCCACCGTTTGGACTGGGCTCAGAATTAAGGCCTGGAAACTTGACCAAATTCCACGGCACCGCTTCGTCGCGTGTAAACGTCCCGGAAAACTTTCCGAGCTCCTCCCCTCTGAATCGCGTGGAATCAGGTCGCGAGGCTGCCCGCGTACCCCTTCGTCGCTCCAATCCTCGCTCCAGAAAAACAGAGCGAGCGCGCAGCTTCCTCCCGACGGAGCGCATGCTGGCCACCGGCGGCGCGCAGGTTGGCCCCCTTCTCTTCTCCCTGCCTCGCCTCCCGCTGCACGGGCTTCCTCCTCCACGCGCCCCGCTCGTGGTCCTATGCCCCTGGCCGTCTCTCTCCCCTCCCATCCTAACCCTAGTCTGCGCCGTTGGAGGCAGACGGCGAGCACAGGTCAACGGCGGCGGAGGCGCTCGGCGTCAGCTCTTGGACAGCAGACGCAACACTTGGCCCCTAGCAGGCACTCCGTCGGGATGAACCTGCAACGACACTTGGCTCAGGGAGGGCGGATCCAGGCGAGTACCGCGTCGGGGAGGGCGGATCCAGGCTAGTACCGCGTCGGGGAGGGCGGATCCAGGCGAGTCCCGCGTCGGAGACGGCGGCCGCCTCGCCGGCAAGTGTCGGCCGGAGCTGGGAACGATGGGGATGAGACCCTCTGCCCTCATCGTTCAATTCTTTATTCGATTTTTTTAATATGGGAACGATGGGTAGCTGTGGTCAATTTCTTTTGTACTGTGTGTGCTAAATAATATATATATACATTCTAATATATATTTTTACATGTACACAAATTTATTTATATTGTTCAAATTCAACAAAACATCAAATTCCAGGGTTTGTACATCCAAACAGGATTTGGAATTGAGTTCACCCTTCGATTTCAACATGAAATTCCGAGCACATCCAAACAACTGAATTCTATTTCAGAGCCAATTCATTTCCATCTTAGATTTGGAATCTGAAAGTCCAATTCAATTCCATAGAAGATTCTATGCATCCAAACACAGCATTAGGGAACTTGCCAAATCTTCTCCATGTGATGGCAGTCGTTAGCATGCCATCACTTATAGAGCGGATGGTCCAAGAATTACATGCATGCAATGAATCCTTCGACAATCCAAAAATTTAAAGTAAGTCTTTTCTTAACTGTTGATCCAAATAATTATATGTTTTATCGATGAGGACTTTAAAACAAGATCACAATAGATATCTACGGCATTTTTTTGAGACTTCAGTTGCCAGGTTATAAAACTGTAGTTGACATAACAGTTACCAGATAATTTTTTAATGTTTTTTGTATAAAAATGATCTACATATTTAGAGGGAGAGTATCCGATCAAATCTATTTTTGTTCAAAAATCTGGTAATTTTAATCTGGTAACCAACTTTAGCTAACCTGGTGAGCAAGCGACTTTAGTCTAGCAGCTAGGTTTGCGAAAAAATTATCAAAATATATCAGTAAGGGATCTAATTTTGAAGAACCCGTCCCGAAGAAGCTAACCGTTAAGACGGATCTGAATTTCCATTTATGGTTCAAGAAATAAAACATTTTAAATTATAAAAAATAAAACGAATCTTAGGTGGCAATAGATTGCATGCATATGGTTGCTATATTTAACCTGTCTCTACAGATCAATCTAGAGAACATGCCCTTATTAGCACAGTCCTATATTAAAAATAGTATAAATATGTTCTTTTGAGGCATTAGGTTGATTCTTATTGATCCGGTCTCCTTGCAGTGGGATTCAAATATGATTCGAGATATTTTTAAGCCAATTGATGCCGTCAGAATATTGCAGATCCCTTTGAGTGAAAATTTAAATGAAGACTTTA
This sequence comes from Lolium rigidum, assembly GCF_022539505.1. Taxonomy (NCBI): domain Eukaryota; kingdom Viridiplantae; phylum Streptophyta; class Magnoliopsida; order Poales; family Poaceae; genus Lolium; species Lolium rigidum. Next base: position 113,494,068 of record NC_061514.1, on the reverse strand, counting down.
TAGCCTGGCATATGAGATAATCACATTGTTTATCTGTTCGATCATCATATTATACTCAGTGGAACCATCTTCATGAACATAAACTGGACCGAGCAGCAGATCAAAGTACATCATCACATAATCCGGTGTAGCAGCAGGTATGGAAATTGTAAGTGCCGAGTAAAATTCAAATCTTTGTTTGGCGGGCTTTGCATGGAAACTGGCCCTTGTTGACCGCTCTGGTTCAGTTGTGCTAGAGGGTCTTCTATGTGGTGATTTGTAGATGCCTTCTCCGATCAGCTCAGTGGGGATTAAAGAACTTATCGCAGTTTCAGATTGGTACATATGGTGGCAAAGACGAGAAATTAAAAAGGGAAATCGGTAGCTACTCCGGCAAGAACAACGTTTGCTATTGCAGGATTGGTGCATAACTATTACGGTGCTGAAACAGCTTCCAAGCCAAAGATTCTAAACTTGATCAGACCGGATCCGCACACATACAAAATAAATGTTGACGCTACTTTCTTTTGGAATGGTGTAGGTGCAATTGGAGTTATTCTCCGTAATCATAAGGGATTGGCTTTGGCGGGAAGGAGCAGATTGTTCAACAATGTTCTTAATGCATGAACTACCGAAGCCTTGGCGTTAAAAGAAGAGCTTCAATTGGCAGAATAGCTGGGTTGTGTTCATGTTGTTTTGGAATCAGATTCCTTAGAGATAGTCTATTCGTTTAATGATAATAATGATCTATGGAATCCCTATACGGCAATCCTAGCAGTATGTTTACAACAAGCACACGGTATTAGCAGAGTTAATGTGAAGCATTGCTCTAGGGAAGCAAATGAAGTGGCTCACACTTTAGCTAAGTATAGCTACTTTCATAATTTATGTTGTAATTGGGACAATGATTCCCCTAGTTTTCCCTTGGATAGGCTATCACATCATGTAAGGATCATTTGATTTCAGGGCGGCAAGTTTTCACGCAATGTTTTCCTTACCATGGTACCTAAGGAAACTAGAAAGTTTTTAATAAGGCGGCTTGCTTACTTAATATATTGTGATTTTTTAAAAAAAATGTTGGCTATAAGCCAAATGCCATGTTATTTATAGTCAATCGAGAGGCAATATGTACAATAATAAGCTATAAAATTGTACTGCTTTATCATTGTATGATCCATCATTCACCGTCACAAAGTGTCTAGGAACACGTGCTAGAGCTGACTTTTGCATGAGAGCACACTCTTCTTCTCTCATTCTCTCTCCTCCAACTAGACAACAATATATTATTTTAATTCTTGTAGTCAGCTGACTATAACTTATTTTAATACACGAGAGGACTTGACGACACATGTTGCATGCACACTTCCCAACTGATAAGCTAGGCACCGGTGTTTTTTTTCTTCCGTAAAGAGGCACCACTATGCGAAAATAGCTAGGAGAACCTAGCTACGAGTGAGGATGATAAATATGTGTTGTAGTTACTGAGTCCGCCTATTTTTACCTTACATGCATTTAATAGGCATTAACTTTTGTATCCCCGCTGCATGTTGACTAATGACACCACCCTTTCATCTCCTCATGAAATTTACATACAGTTTTTTTTTTTGACAATCAATACCACATATATTCATAGCAATAAATAGTACATGGTAGAGATACATGAACTGACTTCAATGATAATAAAATAAAGTCTAAAAGATAGTAACCAATCTTCGAGGTCTTCAATTTCTTTTTTCTTCCAGAACACAATCTTGTACTCTTCTGGAGGCAGCCAAAGATAGATAGCGAACCATAGACCTGTAGATACCGACGAAAGTTCCCCCATAATTTTTTGAGCCGCAACGTATCACCTGAAAACATACTAGTTTCTACAAATCTGCAAATTTACTCCACGACCGTCAGATTCCGAGCGAAAGGTTAGATCTCTCTCAGTTTTTCCCACGACTAAACATTTTATAGAAACACCCTAACACATTCATTTCCTCCTCTTCAATACCCATTCTCTTCTGCACACATCCCGTACAGCACCCAAGAGCCCAGGACGCCATCTCAACTTCACGAAGCTTCTAGTGCATCACAAGCAATGGCATCTCCTTGTATTGCTCCGGATGAGTACCATCTTTATCCACCGGCCAAAACTCCTCCGAAGCAGATCTGACATCGGCGCCCTACTCTGTGCCGCAGGAGGCACTTCTTCCTTAGATCCGACCAACGGGCAAGTATACTTCGGCAGGGCCGCTGCCTCGGTTAACTGCTCGTCAAATCTAGCCGTGCCATCTTTCCATGGAGCTGCCGTCATCTAGTATAGATCGAAACTAAATCGAGGGATACAACTCTGTAATTTTCTCGTTTCTTCGAGTTCCCATTTTTACGGGGAGTTTACAGTTTGTTCTTAGGATTCGTCCGCAGTGATGTTCAGAGAAATTATGTTTTAGATCCGGTTGTTGTTCCACATGCATGTGTTATTTGGTTTTCAGATTAAAATTGTCCACAATGTATATATATTGCTTAGATCGGAATCCACAAATTTGTATCCGTGAATTTTCTTGCTTGTGTTCTTCATCGTTAGTCAGAAATCGCAATCGTTATCGCACACAGAGGAAGGGCACGATGATGATTCCAGGGAGGAAAAATTTGGGAGGGGTTCTATGTAAAGGTGTAATGGGTTGCAGACGTTGTTTTGCAAAATGCCAACTTCAGAAATGGGAGACTAGTCTTGAAAATCATAGCCATTGGCCCAGAATCGGATGACTGGTAAGGAAAATTTTCAGATTTTTAGATTTTCTTCATTTGCACCTGATACGCCCCCGTTACTAATGTGTATTGTGAGTTAATTAAGGTGACTTTGTCTGCAAATTTATCTATTTTGTTGAGTAGGTGCATATCAATAATCTATTTTTCCTACTATAGAAACTATTAGAAATCTATAGGAAAAATAGTGTACACTTTCTGAGAAATTAGATATTAGAATGATTACAAAACATTAAACAATGGTGAATATGCTTGACAGAACCTTCAGCAACCAATATATATTTGAAATTTGAAAATTATTTTAATAGATTTTTTACTATAAAGTAAAACCAACATATATGCTATATTTTAATATCCATATATATTATCAAAGACAAGCCACATATTTTGGAGAAAACATGAAGCACAGAATATTCAAAATTATTAACCTTAATTCCAATATTTTATAAAACTCAAAACTCATAAGGAAATTCATAAGTCACCAAATAAAATTAGGGAACTAATTAAGTATGCATGCCTATATTTAATTAAGAAGTTAACCAATAAGTTAATGTACCATGTGGTAGTTTTGTCAACATTCAGTGACAAATATTCATGAGGGAGGGAGAAAACATGCTATCATGCATGAACGTTAATGTAACACCCCAGATTTCTGAACACTTGACAGTGCGACCATACCTATATAAATTTCACCAAACTAAAAGAAAATTATAGATTTCGAAAATATATCGTTTGTTTTGAAGGACATAGAGATCTCAAGGACATACACAACAAGTATAACACAGAAGATTTACTATGATAACATAGATAATAATCCGGACAGATCACATAGTGCATAAATATTTAAAGAGTCAAGTTTTAAAACTAGAGCAACCAAAGGCTCACGAAGTCGTGCAAAAGGCTCCAGTACTAGACTCCAATACTACGGCAACAACTAATAAGACTATCGGGGCAGCATGTGAACAAATGTCTAAGCGGTTGTATTGGTAGTGAGCTACTCCCTCCCATGCATATCGTTAGTACCTAAAAACTAAATAAAATGCAAGAATGTGTATAGAAATACTCAACAACTACAATATGAAACCGTAAGAACATTAGTCAATGAACACAATTAGAATTTTCACTCCAAACATGAAATTTGAATTAAAATTGGACTATTGTTTTGGTAGCGCTGGCTCGGAGTTTACCAGCGTGTTGGCTCAGACTTACCAACCTGCCGCAGCGTTGGCTCGGAATTTACCAACCTGCAATGTCTGAAGTTCCGAATGAAAATATCATATTGGAGAAATTCCAAAGAAGAACAAAGAACCTTGGAAGCACAACAAATAACACAAGCAATCATAAAGACGCGAGGTTTGTCATGCACTTGCCTTAACCGCAACGGTCAACGTGAGAACTAATTTTGTCACCGGAAATCGTCAGACCTGTGTATAAAACCGCGCTCAGAAAAAAACTATACATGTACCATGATAATATAACAGGATGCTTCTAAACCGTAGTTGTTGGGGTGCTTGCTATGCTATCGAATTAATCAGGACGCAAGCATATTATTTCTAAAAATTCTTCTGATTTGACTGCTCCAAAGCTTAGTGCATGTATACCCAAAATTCTTAGACGAGATTACCATCAGATGCCATCATGTGCAAAATTACTAGGATCAACTAGCGACAAGAATAACCAGAACTTCGTATTATGGAGTTATACTCAAATTCGTAAAGAGAAACCATTATAAATTAAGATCTCAATCGACTGAGAATTATTAATTATCAGTCGACCAGCATCAGTCATAGCGAGTTCCAGTGATTTACGTTAATCCTTAAGTTACCAGATACGTACGTGATGTTTCTTTTCCTGGGCCTCTTCCTGTTGCCCGGTGTTGGTCTTCTTCTTTTACGTGGGCTTTTGTCATGTACGTGATAGGCCTCATAGAGTACGCAACGATTTTTCAACTATAAATCATGTGGCGATAAAAAATACAGTTACACACAACTTGCAACTGATTATTTGGCTAGGTATGTAACTGGATAAATCTTAGTTGCAACCTATGCGCAATTGAGCAACTCTCAGTCATATTATATGTGCAATCGTAAAATTCTTAGTTCGGTATGTTAAACTAGGAAAAATACACTCTTCGACCCATATATAACTCGTAAAATCTCTGTAACAACGATTTTGCAAATGGAAAATCTTAGTTACAATCTATGTGCAATCGAGAAATCTTAGTTCCAATCAATGTACGACTAGAAATATTTCAGTTGCAACCAATGTGCGATCGGAAAAATATGCAGAAAAAATCTCACATGGAACCATTGTGTAATTGGGATACTCTTAGTTGCACACCATGTACAACTACAAAAATAACAGTTGCAACTTATATGTAACTACTAAAATCTCAGTTATAGCACTTAGGCTACTAAAAAAATCTTAGTTACAACCTATGTGCAACTGGAAAATCTTAGTTGCAACCCGTGTGCAACCGGGAAGATCTACAGAAGAAGTCTCAATTGCAACCAATGTGCAACTGAGAAAATCTTGGTTGCAACCTCACTCGCACCTTACATTTAACTAGAAAAATCTCAGTTACAACCTACGTGCAACCAGAAAAATGTACAGAAAAAATCTTAGTTGCAACGCATGTGTAATTGCGAATATCTTTGCATCCTAGGCGCAAGTGAAAAAAAAAATCTCAATTTCAACCTACGTGCAATATAACATCTCTCAGTTACAAGTTTACAACACATAAACAATCAAACTCAAAACTAACGACATTATAATAAAAGCAAAAAAACAGTTATGCTAAAAAAAATGATGTCGTCGTGGTGAACAGACAGATGCCATAGGATGGCTTAAGTTGGGGCCGAATGGACGCAAGAGGATTCGGGGGAGGGTTTGTGATTAGATGGGATGAACTTCCGGATGGTTTCCTCAAGAACTTAGCCAAGGCTAGAGGTTGAAGAAGAAAGACATAAGGAAGAACTCGCTCTAGATCATCTTCTTTACTGATCTCAACAGGTTACAAGTTTCTCAGTACAAGTTCTTCTAGACCTAGCTCTCTTTGTGCGTCTGCCCGTAAGAAGGGCTGTCCCATCTCCTTATATAGGGGAGAGGTGGCTTACAGGGTAAGAAACTCTAATGGCATCTTTGACTAGACAAACTACTTTATAAAGCTACTTTAATCATAGATGACACCGGAGTTCTCTTTAATCAGGGATGCTGACGTCCTCCGGCTTCTTTGACCGTCATCCTTCTCTTTATCGTCGGCCCTTCGTCTAAAGTTACTTTGCTTAGCTCATCTTTGTCTTCTAGCTCTGGAGAGAATCTTTGACCAGTCCTGCCGACCTGCTCTTCCTTCCGGTGGCCCGGTATCTTCTTATCCGGTTCCGGCATACCCCTCTTGGGGATACCGGCTTAGCCTCACTTGGCTAAATTCTTATCTCTAAGTTCCGGTACGAACATTAAACCGGTATCTTGATGGCTCAAACCATCCGGTTTAGCATGCCTTTGGCAAACCGGGGGTTATCCCCCCCAACATTAGTCCCCGAAGCTGGTATAGTCTGGCGGATCTTATCCACAGACCATGCCAGGTTCTTTTATTTTAGGATACCGGTTTAATCTATCCGGCCTTAGGCTTAGATCCGGCATCCTTGCCCAGGTCACCGCTGTCTCTTCTTATTAAGACATTATCCGGTGTCTTATCCTCCGGCATCTTAGTCATCAAACACCTCCTCGGCGACGTCGAGAATATCTCGGGTCCCGCGCCTGTCAGTGACATGCGCACTGTGACCGACGCGCTAGTGTCAGGGGTCACTTCCCTTCGACTTCTGCGCGCGCATTTAATGCACCGCTGCGGATCCCACTAGCCGTTTTGGATCCCGCGTGTGCCTCCGTGTGGCCTCCCTTTTTTCGCGTGTACCTCTTTGCCACGTGGCGGCCCGTGGCGCGAACCGTCGCGGGCCGCGAGGCGAACCGCCGCGGCCCAGCGGTTTTCAGCCCACCTTCTCTCTCCTTTATAAGCACAACTGCCCCTTCTTCTTCCTCTTCTTTGCTTTCCTCTTCCTTCGCGCACAGTGCTCCTCGCCTTTGCGCTTCCGCCGCTCTCCGTCCGCCGTCGCTTGCTCAAGCTCCGGCGCCCGGCGAACTCACGCCGTGCTTCCGCCGGACCTCGCTGTGCGGGAATCTTTAGCAGCACCTTCACCGTGCCCGCTGCATTCCCGCTCCTTCGCGAGCTTCTCCGCCTCGCCGTCGACGGTGCTCATCGGCGACCGCAGGTCCGCTCCACCACCGGCGAACTCCTTCCTCAGCGACTGCGCCGCTCAAGGTTGGTACCAATCTTGCTTTGCTCGCCATCTGCTTGCTTTTCAGATCTTGGGTCTACGGTGTTCTTATTTCTTCTTTTTCTTTGGTTTTCTTCTTACTCGTAGATCTTCACGCGGGGTTCAAGTGTGGGATTTCTGTTTTTTCGCCTACCCTTCCAATGTCTGACGAGGAATCTTCCTCCGCACCTTCTTCTTCTTTTTCTGCTAAGCGCCGTAGACAATCTCCCGGTGAATCCACGGCTTCAGATCCGATGGAGACCGATTCCGGCAACCAGCAGGAATCCGGTAGCCGCCAAGAGTCCGGTGGCCATCTAGAATCCGGTAGCTTTAGCCAAGCTTCCGGTAGCCAAGAAGCGAGTAGCTCTGGCCCAACCTCTAGTAGTTCTAGCCAATCTTCCGGCGCAGAGCCTTCCCCAATCACTCGCGGAGCCTGGATGGGCTCCAATGTCACTAAATTCGAGATCGACTGGTTATACCGGTCCCGAAGGATTCCGGAAGGAGTCACTTGCCGGATTCCTGACGACGAAATCGAACCGGACCCCAAGCCCGGTGAACATGTTGTTTTTCTTGCTCACTTTGAACGTGGCTTCGGCCTTCCCGCTCTCCCCTTTTTTCGGGAGTTTTTAAACTTCTATAAACTCCAACCTCACCACCTTCCTGACAACGCCATCTTTTACCTTTCTTGTTATGCCACCTTCATGGAGGCCTATATCGGCATTCGTCCCACTCGTGAGACGTTTGCCCGCTTCTTTTGTTTGCGGATTAACTCCGTCCAGGGCAAGGAAATCCCTAAGCCCAAGCCGCCCGTGGAGTGCGGATCTTGCATCGTTGGCTCCCGCCAGGGGAGCACTTTCCTTAAGTTTGCCGGCCTCGAATCCTGCCGCGCCTGGCAAGGAACCTTTTTCTATGTGAAGAACAGCGGCCGCGCCGACCTTATTGATCTTCCTCCGTTCCAATCGGGGCCTCCTAGCAGAACCAACTGGAGCTACAACCCGAAGACAGATCATGCTGAAACCAACCGGGTGGTACGCTTCCTGGCCTCTTTGAAGAAGGAGACCAACATCTGCTCGGATGATATCATCCGCACCTTTATCTCACGCCGGGTGCTTCCTCTGAAGCGCCGTGCGCATAGGATGAGCGAGATGTATGGCCCAGGCGATCCTACCAAGATCACAGGCCGTCCCCTTAGCAAGAAAGACGTTGTTCGCAAGGCTAAGCAGATTTGCCAAACTGCTATGCCATTTGACTGGGAATGGGGCCTCCTTCCCCTCAGCACTACTAACCCTCCGACCCAAGAAGTAAGGGATTATGCAATTAGGGTTGTTTTTGGCCGGTAACTTTCTGCTCTTGCTAATCTTCTTTTTTCATGTTTCAGGCCAAGGACCGCTTCCCCCTCATTGAAGTAGAGCGGCAAGGAACTTGCGGGAAGCGTGCCCTTGACTCCTTCGACCCAGATCCCTACGTCTATTGGAAGGATCTGAAGATGGGCAAGACCCCGGCTGCGCGTCTTGGCCGGACTCCGCCGGAGCCAACCGGGTCCTCCGATGACCTGACCACGCTTGAGGTATTTTCTTTTCCGGTTTCTTTTACTTTTCCACTATTGCTTTCCTGCGAATTGCTTCTTAGCCATATTCAATTCATAGATCTACGAGCGCGTGCCGCCCCGCGCGCCGAGGCCGGCTCCGAGTTTGTGGACAAACTCATGTCCCGTGGCCAAAAGAACAAGCAGCTCGACATCTAATGCCGGTCCCAGCCAGGCCCATCCCTCCAAGCGCTTCCGGACCGAGCCCGTGGGGGAGAAGGAAGTGGGCGTGCGCCGCTACGGGCGCAAGGCGATGCCAACTGCTTCCGGGTAAGTTTTTCATTTTCCGGCTTGCCTCTTTTTTGCCAAGTTCTTTTTCCGGTTACTTTTTCCCAACTATCTTTCTTTCTTTCTCAGCCCTGCGCTCAAGCTTGGCCCAAGGCCATCGGGCTCTGAAGGTTCCGCAAGGACTTCAACCCCTCCTCCTCGCTCAAGCCCGGCACCATCTGGTGCCTAGCAACACCTCCTCGCCTCCCTTTCGGGGGCACAACAAATTCGGGGCGTGCGGCCCCTTCATCATCAGATCACCGCACGGAGGAGGATCTTTCCTTCTTCCCAGAGAACCAGGATACCGGCGCCAGCAACATCGGCGCCGGAGAAGAAGAAGCTGCCGGGCGGGCGGAGCCTCCGGCTCCTCCCGTCCTTGAAAAAGTGACAACTTCCGCGCCGGAATCCTCCGCGCCGGAAGGTTCTAAACCGGGTGATGCGCCCAGCGCTCCCCATTCTCCACGAACCATCCTCATGCCGCCGCCAGGTGCTCCTCGCGCCAAGCTTTCCGGGGACGCTGTTACCGCGCCGCCGCCCAAGATTTCCAAGCTCATTAAGGGGAAGGCGACGGCCTCCAGCGCCCCTTCCGTCGGCCAGCAGCCTTTGGTGCTGCACGTCTCCAAGGCCGCCAGGGATACCGCCACGAAGGCCACCGGTCTTCTTGGCCGTATTACTGAGTTCCAACGCCAAGGCCGGGACCTGGGGCATCTCCTACCCTACGCCCAAAAGTGGAGCGCCGCGGACATGACTCCGGCGACCCGCGGTCTGGGCAAGGACAGGCTACCGGCACCTGACCCTGTCGGGGACCGGTCTTCCGAGGAGCATTTCATGCGGCTTCGCAGCGCCGTGAAGGAGCTCGACAGCGCGTGGTACGATGCCACGAACAATCTGATGGTACGTTCTACTAACTTTTTCAATCTTTACCGGTTTCTTCGTTTCCGGCTTTGTTCTATCTTTTCTTTAGTTTCATGCCGGTTTCTCTCTTGTCTATCTTCCCAGTCCCCGAGTTTTGTGGTGAGAGCGCAGCTCTTAGTGCAAAACTTAACTTAAAAACTTAGCGTGAAACCGGCACTGCCAGTCCCCGAGTTTCGGGTTAAACACCTTCTTCTTAGCGCACAACTTATCTTAGAAACGCGCAAAACCGGCACTCGCTAGCCCCCGAGTTTCGGGTTAAGAACTTTGTTCTTAGCGCAAAACTTATCTTAGAAACGCGCAAAACCGGCACCGCCGCTCCCCGAGTTTCGGGTTAAGAACTCGTTCTTAGCGCAAAACTTAACTCATTTCTTCTTCTTGAACAGCTCACGGCTGACGCTCGGAAGGCCCTCTTTGAGGAGCTCTTATGGGAGCATCGGGAGCTCGCTGAGGCACACGATAAGTGCCAAGGTAAGTTTTTGTTCCACCGGCATCTTTCTTACCGGAAAACCTTTTTTCCTCCTAACATTCGCAATTTCTGCTTAACAGTGATCCCGGAAGCTTCCATTAACGCTCTCAAGGAGCAGCTCGCCGCCGCCCAACGTATAACTTCTCTCCTTTCTCCTGTTAACTTGGTTTCCTTTTCATATTTACTAGCATAATCTTGTTAACATCTTCTTTTCCGGGTTGCAGGGGAGAAGGACCAGCTCATCCGGCAGCATCAGGGAGGAGCTGAGCGCCCACAAGACCAGCTACCAGGAGCTCAAGTCCCAGCTCATTCAGCTGGGGCTTGACCATGCCAAGGCCCTCAAAGCCGCTGAAGCTGATGCAGCGGCCAAGATGGACGAGGCTCTGGAGGACGCCAGCAATGCCGCCGTGGTACTGCGGGCTGAGCTGGAGGAGCTGGCCAAGGCCCGGAAGGGTGCTGAGGAGAAAGCTGCGCGGCTGGAGGAGGAGCATAAGGAATGCAACCAGTTGATCCTGCAAACTGACACACTTGCCTACCGTGAGTCCTTTTCCTTTGCATACTTTGACTACTGCACACGAGCCTTTTTTCCTCCAACCCTATTTTCTTTTCGTTATCTTTCCTTCCGGTCTCTATTTCTTCCGGATTCTTTTCCTTAGCCTTTTTCTTTCTTCGCACAGGCCTCTTTCCGGACTCACAGAAGTACGCTGTCAAGAAGGTTGACGCGCGCCGCAAGGACCAAGGCCAAGCGAATCTTGCCGTGCCATGGACGCCCAACGACCATCTGGTCGCGCTTAACGCGCGGGTGTCTCATATGCGCGCCATAGATCGCAATCTATCTGACATTCCTGATGTAGCTACCCAGCTCTTCAGGACCCCGTGGCCTCGGCGAGGAGGTGCCGGATACCTTCTCCCTCATCGGCGACCGTCTCAAGGGCGCCGGCAGGAGGATCCGCGAGTGGCGGTGCTCGCTGCCCGCGCTGGAGCGGACTCTGCCCTCCGCGTCGCTTGTTCCTGGTACCCGGAGCTCGACCTGGATGCCCTCACCGGAGTGCGCGAAGGCACGGAAACCGATCTGGACCCGATTCTCACCGCTAAGCGGCAGGATCGTGCGTACCATATCGCGGAGTACGCCGAAATGCGCACCTTCATCCCTCCCCCTCCTGACGTCAGAGATTATCTTGATGAGGAGGAGGATGAAGCCGAGGAGGAGCCTCTAGACGACGCTCGATGCCGGCGACGCTCCTCCGGAAGCTCCCGCCGCTCGATTACCCGCCTTAAGATTTACCTTGTCGTGCCGTTTGGCCCCGCGTGCCTTAAAACAATGCTCTGTTAAATTCTACCCCGGTATGCCGGGGTTTATGATGTAAAACTTTAAACCTGCTTTTGGTTGTGGCACAACAGTTTATGCCGGTATGTTATACCGGTGTTAATTATCTTATGTTTGCCTTAGCATATTTGCTCATGGTTTTGCTTTTATCCCGTACCGCAAAGATTTCTAGATCGTTTCCGCATCCAATTCGATGCATACTTGGTTCTTTTGCCTTGGCTCGCCTGCCTTCTTCGGGCGTTCCTTGGCGTATGAGCACAAGGTTCTTTCACCAAAACAAGCATCTTCTTGAACTTAGAAATAACTCGAAATTTTTGCAAAAAACCGGTATAACCGGGGTTAGTTAAACTTTTCCGGATTGTTCTTTCCCGCTCCTCCTCTTCGCAGTTCATGTGCTTATCCCCTACCGGTTTATCTTGCTTGCCATGAAGCCGGTTTGCGGACAGCAGCAGAGTCGAAGACTCCGGTAGGGTTTAGCACACTACTAAACCGGAAAGAAAAAACGTTCAATAAGCAACCGGTAAACTGAAAAAATAGACAAGTTACATGCAACTTAGTGGGGTAGTCCCCGAGATTCATTCGAGGTTCCGACATCTTTTATTCATAGCAAATAAGGTACAAAAAGGAACTTCTTACACCACAACTTCAAGAGTAGAAAGGACGCAACAAGGCTACATTCCATGGACGCTTGGTCTCCTCTCCGGACTCCGTCCGCCTTTCCTTTCTTCCATTCCTGTGCATCAATCGGGCAGTAGGCATCATTGTGGAGAGCCTTGCTCACAATGAAAGGCCCTTCCCACGGCGGGGAAAGCTTGTGCCTGCCTTCGGTGCGCTGCACCGGGCGTAGCACCGGGTCCCCTTCCCGGAACACTCTCGGGTTAACCTTCCGACCGTGATAGCGTCTGAGGTTCTGTTGGTAAATGGCTGTTCTTGCCAAGGCCAGCTCTCTTGCTTCTTCTAGCAAGTCCACATCGTTCTCTCGAGCTTCCTTTACCTCTTCTTCGTTATATAGTTGTACCCTTGGTGAATCATGGAGAATGTCGGTTGGTATGACCGCTTCTCGCTCCATAAACCATGAAGAATGGAGTGTATCCGGTAGACCGGTTTGGAGTAGTTCGTATGCTCCACGAAGACTGACGGTAGCTCATCGAGCCAACACCCCGGCGATTTTTCCACCGCATCGATGAGTCTCGGTTTGATACCGGAAAGCACCAAAGCGTTTGTTCTTTCCACTTGGCCATTGCCTTGTGGGTGTGCGACTGAGCACAAATCCAACCGGATGTTGTTGTCCTCGCAAAATCTTTTGAACTCACCTTGAGCAAAGTTTGTGCCATTGTCAGTGATGATACTACGTGGGTACCCATACCGCAAAATGACATCTTTTAAGAATTTAACCGCTGTGCGCCCATCACACTTTGCGATGGGTTTGACTTCTAGCCACTTGGTGAATTTGTCCACCATAACCAAGATGTGGGTCATGTTTCCCCTTGCTGTTTTGAATGGGCCAACCATGTCTAGGCACCAAACTGCGAACGGCCAAGTCAATGGTATCGTTTTTAAGCCGGAGGCTGGGGTATGATTTTGCTTGGCGTACCTCTGGCACCCGTTGCATTTTCTTACCATATCCTCCGCATTTTCCAAAGCTGTTGGCCAATAGAACCCATGCCGGAACACCTTTGCCACCAGCGCTCTCGAGGAAGCGTGATGCCCACACTCTCCTCGGTGAATCTCCTCGAGCATTTCCTTTCGTTCTTCCGGTTCCACACATCTTTGGAGGACACCGGTAACACTTCGCTTGTACATCTCGCCATTGATGATGGTGTAAGCCTTGGATCTCCTTTGGATTCTTCTTGACTCATTTTCGTCAACCGGCAAGGTGCCGTTGACCAGGAATTCCTTAATAGGTTTAACCCATGACGGTGTCTCCCTAACCAGAAACACTGGTACGTCTATGTCCATGCTATCCACCAGCATTGTTTCCCCCGGTACCGGCGCGGCAGCGGTCGATCTTACCGGAACAGTCCCCGGGTTTCCTTCGTCGATATCCATTGGTACAATGTGTGACTCCGGTACAAAAATTGATTCCGACTCCGGACTTGGCTTGATTGATGGTACTCTCAGGTGTGCCAAGGCTATTCCGGGAGGAATTTCTTGTCTGGACGAGCCCAGCTTGGACAAAGCATCCGCAGCTTCGTTTTCTGCACGCGGTACATGGTGAAATTCACACCCTTCGAAGAAGCCGGCAATCTTCTGCACGTGAAACCGGTACGAGGCCATGTTGGCATCTTTTGCGTCCCAATCTCCGGAACACTGCTGCACCACAAGATCTGAATCTCCATAGCAAATGATCCGGTGTGCACCGATTTCTTTTGCGACCTTAAGCCCATGGATCAAAGCCTCGTATTCAGCGACATTATTCGATGCCCTGAAATGCACTTGTAAAACATACCGGAGATGATCTCCCTTTGGCGAGGTTAGCACCACACCAGCACCTAGACCCTCCTTGAGTTTGGATCCGTCAAAGTGCATCTTCCAATATTCCACTCTTTGATCCGGGGGCTTGTATTGCATTTCCGCCCAATCGACCAAGAAATCAGCTAAAGCTTGCGACTTGATGGCGTCTCTTCTTTCGTATACCGGCACATACGGTGATATCTGTATTGCCCATTTCGCAATCCTGCCGCTAGCATCCTTGTTGCACATGATATCGGAGATGGGTGCTTCACTCACCACCTTCATAGGATGTTCTTCAAAGTAGTGCTTGAGCTTGGTGGCGGCCATAAACACGCCATAGGTCATTTTCTGGAAGTGCGGGTAGTTTTGCTTTGAGAGGGAGAGCACCTCGCTCAGGTAGTATACCGGCCTCTGGACGGTTTTTCCTTCCTCTTCTCTTTCTACTACCACAACAACACTCACGACCCGGTTGGTTGATGCGATGTATAGCAACATTGGTTCTCTTTCCAATGGCGAGGCCAATATTGGCGCGGTAGCTAACATCGTTTTCAGCTCCTTGAACGCTGCGTCCGCCTGAGGGGTCCAGACGAATTTATCGGATTTTCTCATTAGAGCATACACTGGCAAGGCCTTTTCTCCTAACCTGCTTATGAACCGGCTTAGCGATGCTAAGCTTCCGGTGAATTTTTGTATGTCCTTCAGATCTTGCGGTATCGTCATTCTCTCAATTGCCCGGATCTTTACCGGATTGACCTCAATGCCTCGGCTTGAGACAAGGAAACCCAGCAGCTTGCCGGCAGGGACACCGAAAGTACATTTTGCCGGATTGAGTTTCATCCGGAACCTTCTTAGGTTATCAACGTTTGCCGGATATCATCGATTAGGGTATCTTTTACCTTAGTTTTTATCACGATGTCATCCACATACACCTGCACATTCTTTCCGATTTGATCAAACAAGCATTTTTGCATACAGCGCTGGTACGTTGCACCAGCGTTGCGCAAACCAAAAGGCATAGTGATATAGCAGTAAGTCCCGTGCGGGGTAATGAACGCAGTTTTTATTTGATCTTCCTTTTTCAAGGGGATTTGGTGGAAACCGGAGTACGCATCCAGGAAAGACAACAACTCACACCCAGCGAGTGGAATCAATCACTTGATCGATCCGCGGTAAAGGAAAAGGATCTCTTGGGCAAGCCTTGTTGAGGTTGGTGTAGTCGATGCACATGCGCCACACCTTTGGAGCTTTTGCCTCCAGGTTCTCATCTTTCTTCTTTTCAACCATCACCGGATTGGCTAGCCACTCAGTATGCGTGACTTCCACAATGAAACCGGCAACTAGCATCTTCGTCACCTCTTCTCCAATGATCTTCCTCCTATCTTCAGCGAACCGGCGCAATGGTTGTCGCACCGGCTTGGCATCCTTCCGAACGTTTAGAGAGTGCTCAGCCAGCTCCCTCGGAACACCTACCAAGTCATCAATAGACCAGGCAAAGATATTCCGATTCTCACGGAGGAAGCTGACGAGCGCGCTTTCCTATGCCTCACTGAGACCGGCACCGATACGAACGGTACGCTCAGGGAAAGCCGGGTCCAACGACGATGTCCTTTGTTTCCTTCGTCGGTTTGAACGCCGGAGCGCTCGGACTTGCACTCATTGCCGCTAAGCTCAACCGTGAGGATCGAGCCGGCGCAACCGCGGTTTGCATCCTTCTTTTTCCTCCGCGATCACCGGTGATTCCGCTAGGTTCGATCCGGCAGATGCTCGTTTCCAAGTGAGATTTTGTAGTTTCCCACCACAGTCAAGGGTCCACGAGGTGCCGGCATCTTCATCTTAAGATACGCCGTGTGGGTCGAGGCCATGAAGGCCGCCGCGTGCGGTCTCCCCAGCAATGCATGGTACGGACTATCTAAGTCCACCACCTCGAACTCAAGGTTTTCAACCCGGCAATTGTCACGTCCTCCAAACGATACATCCACCCGGACTTTTCCAACCGGTGCGCAGGACAAACCCGGAACGATTCCATGGAACGTCGTGTGCGTTGGCTGAAGCATATTTTCTGTTATGCCCAGCGTATGCATGGTGTGCTTGTACATTATGTTTATGCTGCTCCCATTGTCTATCAGCATCTTGCTGAACTTGACGCGAGTCGTGGGCCCTTTCATGATTGGGTCCACCACGAGAGCGTAGCCACCCGGGTTCGGCATGATTTTAGGGTGATCCCGGTATGACCACGAGAGTTCCTGATCTGCCCATGGCATGTATTTTGGCACCGCCGGCATCACCGCGTTCACCTCCATGGAACGACGGCGCAGGCTTTGCTTGTCCGTTGGCTCGATGACAAACACGACACAAGCACACATCTGGGTCCTTATAAACGTTCCGGCCCAAGGGTGTCGGTGGAGGTGGTTGGCCGTAGCCTTCTCCCACCTGATTGACTTGCTGATACTGCTGCCTGTTTTGCTGAGGGTGTACCGGCAAGGCGTTTGCCCCGGTAAGCGGTGGTGGTGGTGGTAGCTGCTGCTGACGCGGCATGTCCGGTGGTGGCATCATAGCATTGCCCCCTTGTCCTTGGGTGTCTTTTACCGCCCCCTTTTGCATCAAGTACTTGGTCCAGGTACAATCTTTTGTCAAGTGTGCCACCGGATTCGGCGTGTGCCACCGGCAAGGTTGAGCCATGGCGGCTTCCATGGTGTATTTCGCGGGTTCTTGCCAGTTCTTTTTCTGGCCCCAGGGTTTCTTTTCGACCCACTGTTTCTTAGGACCAGCCCATGGCTGCGATCCGGTTCTTTGCCTCTGGCTGCCGCCGGCATCGTAGTTTTCCCGCACAAGCAGCAACTTGCTGCGAGCCATACCTTCGATCCGGGAAATCTTCCCTCCTTTTGTTGTTCCGGTTGTCCCGGTATTGCTGCCGAGGCGGGTTTGATTGTTCCGGCTCGGCTTGTATCGCCGGTTGCATTGGGTCTCCCAACGCGTAGTTATCCGCCACACGCATCATCTCCGCCAACGTTGTTGGCATGTTCCTCTGCAGCCTTTGCCACAAAGGCGAACCTCGCCGACATCCTTGGTTGAACCAAGCGATGGCCTGTGCCTCTATCACTCCTTCACAAGAATTTCTGGTGGAGTTCCACCGGGTCAGGTAATCCCGGTCTGTTTCCTCGCGGGCGCCGCACGCACAAAGCGAGCTGCTGAGGCCTGTTTGGCCTTCTGTAGGTGCTGCTGAAGTTGCTCACAAAAGCTTCCTCAAAGTCCAACTAGCCATTTATGCTTCCTTCCGGCAAGTTGTTTAGCCAGATTCTCGCCGGTCCTACCAGGAATGTCGGCACGATTCTCACGGCCCAACGTCGGTTTCCTCCTCCAGCTATGACTCCTCCGCCACCAGCAACGTATACCGCGGTCACGTAATCCGCGAGCCAGTCTTCCGGCTTAGTGGTGCCATCGTATGTTTTGGTGTCACGGGGCAACCGAAAGTTGCGAACCGGTGGTGGTTCTTTCATGATCCTTGGGCCAAAGCATTTTGGACCCGGAGGACCCTCTCGCCTCAATCATTTCGGACAGTGTACAATCTGTCCAGACGGTGCCTCGCATCCCGTTCCGGCAAGTTTCTTTCTCCCAACCGCTCTCCCAAAGGTTTCCGGTAAGCGGTGAGTCTTGTTGAATCAGCTTCATCGTAATGCTCTGGTGCCGCGGCCCTTGCCTGCCGGTACCTTGGTGGAGGCATCTCCTCATCATCATACGCTGCCCTTGCAGCCGGATAGTTTTGCCCGGTTTCGTGTCTACCGGCATGATTGTTTCCGGCATAGCCTTCCTTGGCGTAGCCTCGCTCTGCCCCTTGGCTTTTTCTACCGGCATCGTGTTGCCCGGATTGTTGTTTACCGGCAAGGACCGGATCGTACACGATCATCTGCCGTGCGTTCACTTCTTTTTCTCTTCTTCTCGTCCGGATGAGGGGACGATGCCTGCCCATGGGACTTGCTTCCGGCATTCTTTGTTGAACGCGCGGATTTCGAGGCTATAGCCTTGTTGAGCTTAGCCAGCTGCTCAGCGTTCTGCTGCTCTACAGTATCTAGCAGCTCTCTGACACGCTCTTGTTGCTTTGCCAGAGCCTCTCCGGTAAGCGAGTCACACAGATCTACAGCAGCCTTAGCAG
This sequence comes from Lolium rigidum, assembly GCF_022539505.1. Classification (NCBI taxonomy): domain Eukaryota; kingdom Viridiplantae; phylum Streptophyta; class Magnoliopsida; order Poales; family Poaceae; genus Lolium; species Lolium rigidum. The sequence continues at coordinate 113,475,861 of NC_061514.1, read as the reverse complement.
CTTTTATGGTTTTATCCGGGCTACTGTACTTAGGTTTCTCTACAATGCTAGCAGATGCAGAGGTACTCTTGCCGGTAAGAACTTCCTTACGCAAATCCTGATCTAGATTGCGAGCCTTAAGCCGGTTTTCTGGTATCCTAGCAGCATGAGCGCTACCGAAGCAAAGCCATGGGAAGCGTTATACTCACGTACGGTTAGGTTCAGCTCGCGCTGCGCCCTGACGACGTCCTTGCCGCTCTCGAGTATCTTCTGGCGCTGCGCCTCCAGCTCCGCCTGAGCCGTTGCCAGGTCGATGTTCTGCGCGATGGGCGTCGCCAGCACGTTCATCGCCGCCTGGAGAGGTGTTGCCGGTGGTGCGGAAGACGCTCCCGGTGCGCCGGTGTCGCGCTCCAGCGGTGGCTTGGCCGCACGGGTCGCAGCCGCACGACCAGCAACTTCGTCCGCGGCCTCCTTGCCCGCGCCGGCGGCGCCGCCCATCATCACCTCGACGCCGCCGGCGGCGCGGCCAGCACGGAGCCACCTTGGCGGGTCCGGTGCTACCAGCACCGGCGAGAGGCGCCGGCGCACGGGGACGGTGCCGAAGTAGACGCGGTGGCTGCCGAACTCGATGATGCGGCCGTTCTTGGGGAAGATGCCGCCGTTGGCGAAGCAGCCCGCGTTGTCGTTGATGAAGTCGATGGAGTAGAAGCTCGGACGAGCGCAGTACACCGTCCGCTCGCCGGCGACCTCGAGGATGCCCGCCCGAATATGTATTCCGAAGCATGCGCCACTTCATGCCCCACGGTGGGCGCCAACCGTCGTCGTGGTGAACGGACGGATGCCATAGGATGGCTTAAGTTGGGGCCGAATGGACGCAAGAGGATTCGGGGAGGGTTTGTGATTAGATGGGATGAACTTCCGGATGGTTTCCTCAAGAACTTAGCCAAGGCTAGAGGTTGAAGAAGAAAGACATAAGGAAGAACTCGCTCTAGATCATCTTCTTTACTGATCTCAACAGGTTACAAGTTTCTCAGTACAAGTTCTTCTAGACCTAGCTCTCTTTGTGCGTCTGCCCGTAAGAAGGGCTGCCCCATCTCCTTATATAGGGGAGAGGTGGCTTACAGGGCAAGAAACCCTAATGGCATCTTTGACTAGACAAACTACTTTATAAAGCTACTTTAATCATAGATGACACCGGAGTTCTCTTTAATCGGTGATGCCGACGTCCTCCGGCTTCTTTGACCGTCATCCTTCTCTTTATCGTCGGCCCTTCGTCTAAAGTTACTTTGCTTAGCTCATCTTTGTCTTCTAGCTCTGGAGAGAATCTTTGACCAGTCCCCGCCGACCTCGCTCTTCCTTCCGGTGGCCCGGTATCTTCTTATCCGGTTCCGGCATACCCCTCTTGGGGATACCGGCTTAGCCTCACTTGGCTAAATTCTTATCTCTAAGTTCCGGTACGAACATTAAACCGGTATCTTGATGGCTCAAACCATCCGATTTAGCATGCCTTTGGCAAACCGGGGGTTATCCCCCCAACAAATGAAGTGAAATGAGAATAAAAAAGAGAGCACCGATCCAACATCAACTTATCAACTGCCCATGCAAACAATATACGTAACATGGGCCAAGTCTCTCTCGAAAAAGCATGGGCCATGTCAGTGAGACAAGTAAAGGACAAAAGGCCCAACCAAAAATAAAAATATATAATGTTTCACTGGTTTATTTTCACCTAAATACACGGATACAAAAAAAAAATTACTAATAGTGTCATTATATATTTTTGTGCTATTAATGACCAATTTTATTTTTGTACATAAAGCCTTGGTTAGAGACGTTTGGCGGTAAACTATTTTGAAATGTAGGAACTAATATCCAGAGAAATATATTTATACATGAATTATATTAAGTAGTCATATGTGTCTGTTGTAGATATACTTCATAGGTATGTCATCGACATTGTCCGATTCCGGCAAGCCCGGGTAACCCACAGATGGTGAGTGGGCCTATGGCATATCTGGGCGGCCCAGTTGCTGATTATTTCAAGACGGAGAGTCCACGTACAGGAGATCTAGCCGAATCGGCATGGTCATCATGAGCCGGATCCAAACCGGAACCTTCCTTGTATAGTAGATTGTACTAATCAGGTCAGAGCTAATAGAGCCCGGCCTGGACTCATGCATGTAAACCCTAGATCTTGGTATCTTTATAAGCAGGATCTCGGGAACCTTTAGGGCAAGACACAACTCATTGTAATCGTGCACTTGTTGCCTTATAACGAATTATAGTAACACGTAGGATCTTGACACCGCTGCGAGGGTTGAAGCTAGGTAACTCGTATGACCCCGTCCCGCTGACTCCTCGTCCTATGGCCCCTCCTCTCTCTCTCTCCTCTCCTTGAGGCACGCCTCACCGGAGACTTTTCGAACACGCAACGACAGTGTCCTTCGTACATGATATTAGATGGTCATATGATGAGTGCATTTTTAGCATGTTTTTTGCATCGTTATTTTATCAAGATATCATTGAGTAGTGGTAAGATTTTTGTATTTTATCGCGCTACCGTGCCCTTTTATACTTGTCTACACAGGATCTCAAAATAATAAGTCAATGAAATATCAATGAAAACTGTTATTTTTTTGCATTTTGACGTGATAGAAATCATGTTTGCACTTAATCATGCACCTGGGCGAAAGGACAATGCGAGGACAACTTCCAGTAGCTTTCATAGGCATCGGTACGGGCAAAGCCCGCCCGTACCGTCCGCCCTCCAGAAGCACCACTTTGTCAAATACTTTCACCTTCCATAGGCTGATCAGCGATCAGACACACACAGCTCCGCGAAACAGAGAAACACCGCCCCCGATCAGATCTCAAGAAGGAACTTGAAGAAGACAAGATCCGGGCTGCTACGCGTATCCTCGGAGGACAATGCATCATCCCCTTGATCATCATCAACCGCTGCACCTTCACCATCATCATCCTCCAACCATGGTTGTAATCTTGATTGCTATTGCGGATTTGTATTCAAATTCGTTTCATTCCTTTAGTTTCCTCCATAAGATTATGATGATGTTCTTGATTGTCTCCATGTGTGAGTAGTCCTACTAGTTCTTGGGGGTGGAGAAACCCTAGTATGAATATGAGATTAATCTAAGATGATCTATGATTTTAATTCTTAATGTGTGTTAGTTTTCTCTCTTGATATTACGTGTTGTGCACCACGAATGACATCGAACACCACCAAGGCTCACCTTCTTCTCCGTGAGCTCCTTCCACGAAGTAGGAACCCTTTTCCACTATGTGAATACCTTAGGGAGGCTTTCGATCCCGTACAAATTTTGATCGCTTCCGGCGACCGATGCCGCCTAAGAGTCCTCAACCTCCAAGAGTGACAAGATCGGAGAGAAAAGTTGGTACAATGGCTCAAATTAAAATATGTGTGGTTGAAAGAGACAGGATGATGAGATCTTCAAGATGCACGGATCAACTCTAAAAAAACATCAGGTAAAATTCAAGGGATCAAAGATTTAATGTAAATAATAGTAATGGAGTTCTTGAGACCTTCTGAATGAAATATGGATCCAATAGAATGGCAAAGGTAATAATCCAGAAATCTGCAGTTGCCTTGCATAGCAAAACTAGCTGTTGGGGTTAAGATCGCGGCACGGCCGGTATAACCGGGCCCAGAGCCGGTTAAAATCGCGGCACGACCGACCGTGACCCCGGTCATATCGGCCGAACTTGCTGGAACCAGCATCGGCGGCCTGGCGCGTGAGAGAGAAGAGCGGGCAGCGAGGCGAGAGAGGCGTGGGCCAGCGTGGCGTAGGCGAGCGGCCGAGCGGGAAAAAAACGGAGGCGCGCGCGGATGCGTGTGATGCGGAGAGGGAGACGGGCGTGGGGGATCGAGGAAGGAGGCGGCAGCAGGGTCGTGCGTGTGCGGAAAAAGCAAGCGCGGCCGGGCGATCCGATGGAGCGAGCGGCCTGGGCGCGGGATGGGATCGACGTGGCCGCGTCTGACCCCGTCTTAATATTGTTGGGTCCTATAGTATACTCAAGAAAAACCGAAAATAGGAGAATATACCTTGTCGCACTTTTCCGAGCTCCGTCGTCGAGCGCTCTTTTGAACTCCGTGAGCTCTTCCTCTCTCTCTTTTCACATCGTGACCCGACACCATAAGAGAGCGAGAGAATTACCCGCATTCCGCTTGACCTTGATAACGATGCTCATGTTTTATTCAAGCCGGAACACTTTCGGTGATTGCATGCTCTAGGTCTTGGTCACTAATAGCTCAACTCATGAGCTTTGGAGGATTGTGACACTGACTTCGAGCCTAAGCTTCTCTCTTGACATCACATATCTTGATGAATCCAACATATGGTCTTCAACCAAAAATTATGGAGTATTCATTCACACAAAAACTCAATGAAAATATTAATCCATCGAAATTGTCATCAATTACCAAAAACAAACATAGGGGCAAAGTTGTTATCACCAGATTTTGGCTAAATCAGGAGGTGGGCCGCGATCAAGATGGGCTTGAAAGATTACACATGAGAGATCTATGAAGCGGCCTTGCACGGAGAATTTGGGCTAAGTTGCCCGTGTATCTTTAATTATGGTAGATTGTATCTAGATTAAAAGTTAGAGTTTATCTCGTGCACGGTTTAGTGCACGCCCACATTAGAAAGTCCGCTGGACTATAAATATGTACCTAGGGTTTTTGGAATAAACAACAACCCACGTTCAACCCCAAAACAAACCAATCTCGGCGCATCGCCAACTCCTTCGTCTCGAGGGTTTCTATCAGGTAAGCGACATGCTGCCTAGATCGCATCTTGCGATCTAGGCAGCACAAGCCCCACGTTGTTCATGCGTTGCTCGTACTGAAGCGCTTTTGATGGCGAGCAACGTAGTTATCATAGATGTGTTAGGGTTAGCATTGTTCTTCGTTTAAGCATGCTTACGTAGTGCAACCCTCGCATATCTAGCCGCCCTCACGCCTATCTCAGGTGTGGGGGCGGCACCCCGCTTGATCATTGTTTAGTAGATCTGATCCGTTACGATTGCTCCTTGTTCTACAAGGATTAGTTTAATATCTGCAATAGTTAGACCTTACAAAGGGGGGGAGGATCCAGTGGCACGTAGGGTGGCGTTCGCAAGTCCTAAACAGGATGTTCCGAGGATCAACTTCATGTTGGTTTTTAGGCCTTGTTTAGGATCGGCTTACGAGCACCGTGCGTGGCCGCGAGGCCCAACCTGGAGTAGGATGATCCGATTATGCGGTGAAAACCCTAAATCGTCGTAGATATCATTAGCTTTATCTTGATCAAGCAGGACCACCAAGTATTCGTGCACCCCGTACGAATCATGGGTGGATCGGCTCTTTGAGCCGATTCACGGGATAACCTCGAGAGCCGATCGAGGCTCGTATTTAACGTTTACATGTATGCCCTGCGGAAAACTAAGCGAGGCATCCCCATCACCTTCCTGGCCGGGTATAGGTCGGGTGGCACGCCCTTGCACTTCGCATCGCCGCGTGTGACCGGAAGAGCATTGCGGGCCGTCGCTCGGAGGGGTCTCGGCCGGCCGCAGCTCTAGGCTCTTCCCGGCTCTACGGTGTTGACAAGGCCGCTGCCCGCCGGTGGGTTTTGGCGATCAACACATTCCGGCACGCCGGTGGGACAAACGTCTACATCAACCACATCGCCATCTACATCCGAGATGGCGGGCGGCACGCCGATCACGTGCGATGAGATCAAAGCCATCCTCGAAGTCGAACTCATCGGCTCTTCCCACCGAACCCACTCCCATGGCGTCAGGGGGAGGGGTTCCACGCCCGAAGGCGCACTCGATGGGATAGATCTCTCCACCCCGTCAGAGGAGCGCACCAGGTCGCTGAAGCATGGGGATCTGCCCAAGGAGCTCAGAAGGAAACATGACGGGATCAAGGCAACCCTTGGAGCCGAACTCATCGGCTCCTCTGAGAAGACCCGGCCGCACGATATCAAGCTCGGTAGAGACCCACATCCGGGGCCCGGTGTCGACACGGTGGATCTCAGCCAATCCATAGGTCAGCCAAAGTTTTCCTTTGGTGTCAATATGGCAGGGTCTGCAAGCCGCCATGACAAAGAGAAAACAGAAAGCAGCCACTCCCGTGGCAAGGATGAAGAGGGAGCCGATCCGCGCGACCAACCCCAAGATGAGGACAGGCGGTACCTGGCAAGGGAGGGAATAAGAGGCATGCGGTATCAACGTCCACTCTCCAATCACCTCCTCAACAAATACGAGCAACACCACGACCGACGTCGGCGCTACGACGTAGATGACGAAAGGAATTTTCAGTCTGATGCCGAGGTCGGAAGGTACCGCCAACATGGTAGAAGCAACGGCGGGTACGATCGTCGCGCCGAAGGAAGGCCAAGGGGGCAGGTTGACATGGATAGGCACTGGGACTGCACATTCTTCAAACATTGCTGGGACTCAGGAATGAGCCGATTGCCAACAATCGAGGACTGCCCAGAATGCAAACAAAGGAAGAAGGGTGCCGCTAACGTATCTGTGTTCAGCCGTCTAGGGCCTTTCCCGCCTCGGAACAAGCATGCTGAGTTCACTCAGGTGGAAGATCTCGAGGAGCTAGAGGACGGTGGTGAAGAATACAAATATCATCAGCCCAGGTGGTGCCCTGATGGGCTCAGCCGTTCCCAGAAGCGAAGAGTTCAGCGTCTGCGTGGGTTGGAAGAAGCTGAAAGATTATACCTGCGCACGCTAAGGAAGGCACGGCCTGATCTGGCCGCCAAAATTCTGCGAACCCTGGACAAGGAAGGTCAGCCACAAAGAAAAGAGTGGCGCCCCGAACAGAGAAAAGCCGATGATGAAACATCGGCTGGCACAAATATGGTGTTTATCCTCCCTTCGGAGTTCAGTGCTCTAGGATTAGATGAGACATCCGTGGCACAACTTGACTGCGGTCCACGGCCGGTTATCTTTGAGAAGCCACGGGAAAGGAGCTACAGGCATCTGAAGGCCCTGTACTTACGAGGATATATCGATGGGAGGCCTGTAAATAAGATGCTTGGTGGACACCGGAGCGGCGATTAACATCATGCCGTACTCTATGCTACGTCGGCTGGGACGCTCGAGTTCGGATCTAATCAAGACTAACGTAACGTTGAGCGACTTCAACGGCCAAGCGTCTGAGGCACAAGGAGTTCTGAACGTAGATCTGACCGTAGGAAGAAAAACTATCCCTACGACGTTCTTCATTGTTGATAGCACGAGCAGTTATGCTGTGTTGCTGGGAAGGGATTGGATCCACGCCAACTGCTGCATTCCCTCCACGATGCACCAATGCATAATACAGTGGGATGGTGATGAGGTAGAGGTCGTCCAGGCCGATGACTCGGCCGAAGTTTCAACGGGCGGCATGAACGCATGGGAAGCAGCAGGGCCAAGAACCCCTCTCGGGCATCAACTTGGACGATCGCGAGCGCATCGATGTGACAAAGGGAAGGGTTAAGCTAGTTTTATCCACTGGCCTGACCATGTAGTTGAAGCCAAGCGATGTGCAACTTGGCGAGGCTGATCCGTGTGATCGGCCCCAAGGGTCTATGAAGGAACATTACAAAACCTTCACCAAGCAAACAACGTGGAGGCCGATTCCAGTAATCGGCCGTGAATATCCTCACCATCCATACTGCCTGGGTTCAACACATGATTCCAACAGAGCCGATATCATCAATTCTTTTGACAGAATCGGCTCGGGGGGGCGCCCAAGTGGATAAAACACGAGGATATGCAGGATAAAACACGAGGATATGCAGTAGAAGAGTCTCATCCTTTGATGATGGATATTGGAGTGTGGGGGCCGATACACAAATCGGCCGAAAAAATGCGAAAATTTTCAAGAATAGCCGATGCGCAGACATCGACTTAAGAATCAATGGAGCAAGGGGCTAGTTCCCTCCAAGAGATGTTGCGCCCAGAATCTGGAGGGCATCAAGTACTGGTTGTATTGCGGGACTGGAACGCAAAGCATTCTGGTGATAAAATCTGGTGATAATGCGAAGACGTTCTCACCAGAAGTTGCTTCAGCCTGCCAAAGATGATGAGCTGACCTGATCAGCAAGGCGCAAGGTTTGGACTTAAGAAGCGCGGGGGAGAGCGGCTCGCCCTGGAATTTCCTCACTCTAAAGAACCGATTTTGTTGAATCGGTTGATACGGCGTTGCGAGTTGGAAATCAAGGATGATCGACGTGATCAGCTCGCTGCTATTCTCGCCCGACTAAGGCCCGGGGGGCAGCTCACCTTGAAGATTCTCTGCTCCGGGGAGCCGATTTCGTTGGAATCGGCTAAACTCTGCACCACAAGTTGCCTGAAGAATGGTGCTTATATTGCAAAATTATCATAACCTGCTGATCGGCTGTATGGACTCTCGACGGAAGGGAGGTGATCGGCTGGTGACCCTGCAGGATAGCTCTCTTGGACAAGGCTGAGCCCGCCCCGAAATATCAATGGTGATGATCCATTCTTTATCCTCGCCTTGGCTGAGGCTCGGGGGGGAGCTCGCCCTCGAGGTTTAACCAACTCTGTCGAAGTTGGCTCACTCTTCGTGACAGCTCGTTCAAAAGACAGTGATTATTGCAGAAGGAAGCTGCTGGAGCTGAGCGAGCAGAATTCGGAGAGGATAATGCGGCGGAAGAAGGTCTGAAATTTAAAGGAGACCTGACATTATTTCAAGAGTTTTGCCGCTAACTTCAACATGCCATCTTGAGAGATCTGCATTTACAACTCATGGGATTTGCGCGATCAGGGCTTGGCCTTGTTTGGCAAGGAGTTTGGGTCCGGGTGGATCTATCTCGAAATCTATCGTGAGAGACCGATGCAATGCCATCGGTTTGTTGGGCATTGTCCAGTTTGGCAATCGGCAGAATCAGAACGAAAGGGAATCGGCAAAATCGAGTTGGGGAATTTCTTCATTAATAGGCCAGATTTCTTACATAGAAGAGCTGATTGCTCTCAAAAGGAAATACCAGGGGGATGCATTACCCCGTCTGCTACTGCTAGCCCTATAGTAAGACCCTATCTAGGGGCCGCTGCTGCCCTCGTCGTCGTCGTCGCCGTCATCGCCACTGCCGGCGCTGCTCCCTGCCGGCTCGTCATCGCTGCTCCAGCGGCCGCCGACAGGACCTTCGTCGTCTTCATCCTCTTCGTCGGCGTCGTCGTCACTGTCGACGTCGCTGAAGTTCCCAGGCCGGAGATGGCGGCGTTTGGCCGGCGGCTCGTCGGAGGAGCTGTCTTCATCCTCCTCCTCCTCTTCCTCCTCCTTCACCTCCTCAGAGGTGGTGAAGTCTGCCCAGGAGAGGCGGTCGTCTTCGCTCTCCTCCACCGCTTCCTCGTCAGCAAGGAAGCGGAGGTCGCTCTCCCCGTCGGTTTGGGATTTGTCATCCTCGGACCTCGACGGAGGAGTCATGGTCCTCTTTGTCCCACTTCGTTGGGGCGAGGATGTCGTACGCCGCTTGCGTACCCCACGAGGGCGTCGACTCTCGGATGGGAGAGGACACGTGGGAAAGATCCGACGAAGAAGAAGAGGAAGAGGAGGAGGACATGGTTGCAGGGGAGGGTTTTTTGGAGTGCTAATGCGCAAGGGGTGAAGAGGAGAACTGTTCGATGCGGTTAAATAAAAGGAGGTGGGGGTTTTTAAGTTTCGAGCAGTTCTCGAGGACATGGTGCCAAAACTGTCAAATCGTGCAGAGAAGTTGGGAAGGCAAGTCGTCATGATGAAGCATGCTGCGACAGTTCTGCTCTGCCGTGACACGACCCCTGCGAGGAAAAAACGAGTGGTTTTGAAATTATCATTACCAAAACCAGGGGGGCATGTGTTATCACCAGATTTTGGCTAAATCAGGAGGTGGGCCGCGATCAAGATGGGCTTGAAAGATTACACATGAGAGATCTATGAAGCGGCCTTGCACGGAGAATTTGGGCTAAGTTGCCCGTGTATCTTTAATTATGGTAGATTGTATCTAGATTAAAAGTTAGAGTTTATCTCGTGCACGGTTTAGTGCACGCCCACATTAGAAAGTCCGCTGGACTATAAATATGTACCTAGGGTTTTTGGAATAAACAACAACTCACGTTCAACCCCAAAACAAACCAATCTCGGCGCATCGCCAACTCCTTCGTCTCGAGGGTTTCTATCAGGTAAGCGACATGCTGCCTAGATCGCATCTTGCGATCTAGGCAGCACAAGCCCCACGTTGTTCATGCGTTGCTCGTATCGAAGCGCTTTTGATGGCGAGCAACGTAGTTATCATAGATGTGTTAGGGTTAGCATTGTTCTTCGTTTAAGCATGCTTACGTAGTGCAACCCTCGCATATCTAGCCGCCCTCACGCCTATCTCGGGTGTGGGGGCGGCACCCCGCTTGATCATTGTTTAGTAGATCTGATCCGTTACGATTGCTCCTTGTTCTACAAGGATTAGTTTAATATCTGCAATAGTTAGGCCTTACAAAGGGGGGGAGGATCCGGTGGCACGTAGGGTGGCGTTCGCAAGTCCTAAACAGGATGTTCCGAGGATCAACTTCATGTTGGTTTTTAGGCCTTGTTTAGGATCGGCTTACGAGCACCGTGTGTGGCCGCGAGGCCCAACCTGGAGTAGGATGATCCGATTATGCGGTGAAAACCCTAAATCGTCGTAGATCTCATTAGCTTTATCTTGATCAAGCAGGACCACCAAGTATTCGTGCACCCCGTACGAATCATGGGTGGATCGGCTCTTTGAGCCGATTCACGGGATAACCTGAGAGCCGATCGAGGCTCGTATTTAACGTTTACATGTATGCCCTGCAGGAAACTAAGCGAGGCATCCCCATCACCTTCCTGGCCAGGTATAGGTCAGGTGGCACGCCCTTGCACTTCGCATCGCCGCGTGTGACCAGAAGAGCATTGCGGGCCGTCGCTCGGAGGGGTCTCAGCCAGCCGCAGCTCTAGGCTCTTTCCGGCTCTACGGTGTTGACAAGGCCGCTGCCCGCCGGTGGGTTTTGGCAGTCAACAAAAGTACACTTACAGATACCTTTGCATCTCGCTCATTTAGAAACCGATCTTTTTCGAATGGTTTGGCATATGGCATAAGCCGCAAAAGATTTGAAGAACAGAATATAAAAAAACATATGTGTTTATCATGTACATATAAAATTTTAAGAAATTATGTTTCATTTGTGACCTACACAAAAAAAGACATAAGAAAATCAAAATCGATCTTGAATGCCTACTTATTGCCACATTATTGTGAATTTCGTGCAGCTGAAAGTTAGAGTGCATTTTCAACAAATGTTTACACATCATAGAGATCATCTTTATGTATTGGTACACAAATTTCAGTTTTTTTTTTGAAAATTTTAATACGTTTGTTAAAATACTGGGCGACATGTACATGTAGCCCATGCTCCATTTGTCAGCACTAGGCTGTTTGGGCCTTCGGTGTAATATATAAAGCCGTGCAAATTATTTCGTCTAAAACATAAATCTCATACTATTTTAATTGGATGTTTGAATTCTTTTTATAAACTGGCACGAACCATGCATGATTGGTAACATCTTTAATCATATCTAGTTTCCGAAGGGTGATCCTGCACTCCCTGCAGTATAGACTACGAAGTTCTTGAGATGACCGTTGTAAGCTTTATATATGTTGTCGACCTGGCGGAGTCGTGGAGACTTGATAATTCAAACACCCGGAGTTCATGCATCACGTTACTCGAAAGGTGGAGGAGCTCAACGGAATTTTCCCTAAAGAAATCACTCGTAGGATGGTGACCAGGTGATTTTTTTTTGCAAGATATCTTTTCGAGAAAACGCAAGAGATTTTGCGTTTCATTTCATTGAACAGGAAGAAAACATCGGGGTACAACCTCTAGAAGGAGGGACACACACATACGACCTATACACACACGACCGTCCTCGCCAAACAACTACAACTTGGTAAGGAGGTGCTCTCTACAAACCACAAACACAGAGACATTTGGCCTCGCCAAGCCTAGCCTCCAACCAAGAATGGCGAGGCAACGGGCTCAGGGCAGCAGGGCAGCGACACCGCCGTAGCAAGAAGCCTCCGGGGACGTTTCATCTCCATGACTGTCTAAGCCGACGTACCTCGCACCCATTGTGCCTAGAGGTCGGCAGGTGAGAGGCATGGCTTCGACAGGAACTGGTGTAGAAATGTCGGTGAAGAGCTCCCTTTGGCAGATGTTGCGCGCCATACGTCCACCCCCTGTGTGGCACACTACTCCGGAGACGCATCGTCAACCTCCAAAAGCCGCATCTGGTACTCCACTCGCAGCCAAGGCAACGCCTTCAAGAAGGGAGCGGCGCTGAGATGCCGCCGCTACCTGGAGTTTCCCCCGGTGCTCGAGGAGGAGGTCCGATCAGAGTCATGCCAACGCCTCCAAAGAGGTAACGGCGCCCTCGGGCGTCGCCGTTGACAGCGTAGGCCGCTGCCGCGCAGGGATTTCTCCCCGACCCAAGAACGAGGACCTCCGAAGACCGTTCGATGCAAGGCATACCGGAATAGACGAAGCATGCCGCCGGAGAAGATCTTCACGAGGGGGGAAGCCTAGGAACTTGTCTTTGTAGGAGGGGGCATCGACCCGTGCAGCGCCAGCCACCGCCGGAGCGCGTCGAGCAGGCGAGTGCCTCCACTGCGCCGCGGCGGACAATGGTCGTCGCCGCACTAGCCCGTAGCTTCCGCCACCGGGATTCGCCGGGGCATAGCAGAGCAGCCGCCGCTGCTCGCATGCTCGCACGCCGGGCGACCTCGACCAGCGACGGACAGGAGGAGGGTGGGAGGAGGGAGATAGCGGGAGGGGCAGCCAGCAGGTCCCGTCGCCAGCGACGTCACATGGATGCGTCGTGGCCGTGGCCCGCCCAGGTCAGCCCCAGATCGGGCCCGGGCGCCGCCACCGCCACCAGCAGGCGCGCCGCCACCGCCACCAGATGGCGCGCCGCGCAGCCTCCTGGTGCCGCACCACCGCGCCGAAGCCCGCATCCGCCGCTCCTTTACCACGCCGCCTCGCAGCCGCGCGATCCGCGCGACGTCGCCTCTCCGCGTGAAGAAGCTCCGTCGGGGTGCGCCACGCACGCAGCCCTCCGCCTTCGGAGGCCGGGCGCCGCCAGGGAGGAAGGAGAGCGTGGGGTGGTCCCTAGGGTTTGGCTGTCGCCGGCGCGAGCGACCCGGGAGGCAGAGGTTCCCTGTCGTTTGCAAGATATCACGTCGTCGCGGAGAATTAATGTTCAAAACTAGCTGGTTGGTCGTTTTTACGTGATATTAGTAAAACCATGCATGGAATAAATCAGTCAACTAGATAGCCACAACGTCAACACACTGTACTATTTCAAGAGCACCTCCTTCACTCATCTTCCCAAGTTACAACTCGGTACTCGATACATGACTTATTTGTTTTAATTTTTCGTGTTCAGATCACGATTTATTGCAGCACACACTTCGCATATTGTGTGTTCCTTGTAACAGAAAAATACTTCATCTCTTCAGGAACTTCTTAAACCAGTGGGCGGAGAGCTTGGGGTAACGCTTCAGCCCATCGTTGTAGTCCACGAAGTTTAACCCGAACCGCACAGTGTATCCGCTCGACCACTCGAAGTCGTCAAGCAGCGACCATGCAAAGTACCCCTTCACGTTTGCGCCATCCCTGTAAGTCAGTAACGTCAGGTTTGAAGCTTGTTAACAGAGTTTGAGTGATGTCAGATTTGAAACTTGTTGACAGAGTTTTAATGATGTCAGACTCTGCTGATCTGGGCGACCTTATGGCGCTCATCAGAGCAATAAGATGCTTGTGGTGGTACTCTATCCTGGCGTAGTCCTTCAGGGATTCCTCTAGCGGTAAGCTCTTGTCGTTGGCTTCATCGACGCCTAAATTTCAGAGACAGTTAGTTTTCAGATAGGTTTCAGTTTGGTTCTTTCTAGGACAGGAAAATACTCACCGTTTTCGGTGATGTAGATGGCAGGATTGCCATAGTTATCCTTGATATAAAGCACCAGCTCACGAAGCCCTCGAGGATAGACGTAGAGCCAAGGTGAAGCAGCCTACATGCATATGCATCTTATTTACTGAAGTGAATTACCACGCACATAATGTGGGAACAAAAAAAACATGAAAATTACCCGAGGACCTATAGGGACACCATTCCGAACACCTGACACATGTACAAAACTGGGAAACATTAGTATACACAAACTATATTGCGGTATGCTGAAAAATCACCATTTATATAGGACGACCGGTAAACGAAGAACAGAAAAGTAGATAGAATAAACCACCACTGATGCATAACTCACTTGTAACATTAGCTCGGGCATCAGTATTGTAGCTGTTCTTCAAACCATTGGGTGGAGGAAGATTACCAGCATAGCTCGAAGTGTAATAGTTGAGTCCAATAAAGTCGAACGCGCCCTTGAGCAGTTCAGATTGTTCTTTGCTGAACCGCGGAAGTCGGTTTCCGACCAATGCTCTCATGCTTTGGGGGTAGTCTCCTCTGGCGAGCGGGTCCATAAACCTACAGGGCCATCCCTAGGAGTAAGATCAGTTTGCTAATTCTCTCTAGACCTTGGCAGTGAAACTTGTGCGAGTCCCAAGGAGAATTTACCATCCAAGATTGAAGTCTATGGCGCGTATCGCTGCATCACTGTCGGAGTTCGAACGTGAGAAGGGAACATACCAGCTTGAGACCAAAGTTATTCCAATCTCCCCCTTCTGAACAACCTGCGTTTTATATGCATTCGTGGATTCACTTTAACTTCAAAATAATCAAGGGTCCGGCTTCTTCGATGATGGAAGATGATTAAAAGGTCACCTGGTATTTCTCCTTGTACAGTCTGACGACCGCTGCATGAGCGAGCAACAGGTGATGGCCTGCGGTGTAAGGCTCCCTTCCTGAATCCCCGGCGCTGCATTTTCCCTTCTCCCACGGCGAGCAACGCCCTGGCGCTGACGTGCCACTTGCGTACCCGCCAACGCAGAACTGCGTGGGCTCGTTGAACGTGATCCAGTGCTTCACTCGATCTCCGAACTCTCTAAAGCACACTTCAGCATAGTCCTTATAGTCATTTCTGCACCAGTGTATGAGCTTGTCAGCTAGTTATTTTCCGTACGCAGGCTGGAATAATGATAATTTCGATGTACATGATACTAGGATTAAGAAATCCTCCATATTTATCTTCCAATGTCTGAGGAGAGTCCCAGTGGAAAAGGGTCACAAATGGCTGCACCCCTGCAAATATATAAAGATTTCAAAATCTTAAGGATCGTCTAGTGAAAATAAAGAATGTACATGATGCTACTTGCAGGTTAAAAGCATTGGATAATAAATAATGAAGTTATACGTATTTACCTCTGGACAGGAGCTCATCGATCAAGTTGTTGTAATATTTGACGCCTTCCCTGTTGACCCCACCTTTCAGAGTTCCTCCTGTCATGTATTCAGACATTGAGGTCGGTATGAACAAGTGGTGAATTAATTATAATGTGGATTATATGCAAAATCTTCTACTCTAGAACAAGAAAGGAGAGGACGCATCAATGCTTAAATATATGGTCATACTTGGAAGAATTCGTGTCCACGAGATAGAGAACCTGTATGCATCCATTCCCATATCCATCATGAGGCGTACATCTTCCTGCGTTTTTTTTGGGAAGTTTGAATCAGTGTTAGTTTTTTTTCCCGCTGGATTGGAACTGAATATTGACGATACTGTGATTGTGTGTGCTCTAAATCTAAAATTTTCAGCATATATATATAAGTTTTACGAAAATTCTTTAAATTAAGGATCCCACGAATAAGCAGTACAACCAAACTAGAACACTGTATCCTACCTTGTAAAGGTGGTAGGAATCGTCTGCCACGTCCCCGTTACTTTTGTCAGCAATTTTATCTGCCAACACCATTTGTCAGTATAGCAAGGAAAATATTAATTGATTATTTTAATTATAATATTTTTTTAAGAGGCAACATACTTTAACTTCATTGTTACATCTATATTTACATTATTGTTAATCAGGGATAGAGACCTAGTTGTCAATTACACGTTAAGATGGGGTGTACTAGGGATGTTGGTTTTTTCAAATCCTATCTTTTTATAAGTCAAAAGTGTCTGATAAAGTATATACAGGTAGATATACATGTCTAGAATGTGCGTAAAGTTTCCGCCAACAAAGCTTCTCAATGTGATCTACACGCAAAAAACAAACATGAGATGGAAAATCGAGCTTTTTGGTCTTTTGGCACACTTTCATCGTTTTTTTTTTTGCGTAGCCGATACAATGTATTATTTATTTTAAATAAATTTATGTTACACACCAGCTGTATATATCCTTATAAGCGAATTCAGAATTTTTCGAAACTTCTAAATATCATTTTTGAACATTTGCTAAAAAAAATCCGGGCTTCCCAGAGACAAAGACCTAAAACGACACACTCCACACCATCTCTTAAAAACGTGGAACCTCCTTGATTTTTGTTTTGTCTGTTTTTTCCACTAGAATAAAAACATGTTGATTTTATAGTTGTTGATCACTTGATGTACCAAAAACTTTGGAGTGGTTAAAATGGCTACACAAAAGGTTGACTATATTCTATTACTGGCCAAGATATACATAAACTTTTGCTAACACAAGTGATATAAGTTTCGTTTAGCAGATGTATATGCTTGCCTGGATGTCGGTGAGTGAAGGTGTCCCATATGCTTGGTCCCCTGCCCCCCTCCATTGCACCACCCTCGTACTGCGTTCATGTGGAGTAGTTAATCACTTACACAAAACAACATACACATGCGTGCATGCATGCATGCATGTGATCCTTTAATTTTGAGCACTGATTTAAGATCAAGAATCAGTACAAATTGATTTTATTAATTTGGCACTCATGCCTCCAGTTCGTTTAATTAATTGTTCTTGCCCCTGTCATGCATTACCTACAGCGCACTATCCATTTGGCGTTCCTGCGAGACGATCTCCGGCCGGCTAGCGGCTAATGAAAGCTACAGCCATTAGCTGATCACTTGATCAGTAACGAGATGGAAGACAAGTGGAATTGTGGAAACCTGATACCTGATAGGCCGACGAGGCCGTCCCGAAGACGAACCCCTTGGGGAAGCTTCTCCGGTCTATGGGTGGCCGGCCGGCGTCGTCATGGGCGCCGGAAGCGACGACCAGCAGGAGAAACGGGAGGACGAAGCAACCTGGCATCACCAATGCTCCTAGAACCAAGGTGGTGCGCGAATGTGCGATCAGCTGATATATGGCTGCTTGCTCCGTGTCATAGGCTTGGCACCACATATATATACGCCTAAAATTAACTGCACAATAATGTTCTCACCGATCGACGACGATTAGGTTGGTTAGAATGCACGCGGCTAGCTAACCGCATCTACCATGCCCTGAGATTAGGCTGGCTGTTCAAGCAAAGTATTTTTGGTTCCCTAGATCTAAAACTTTCAGTGCGAAATTCATTGTATCGTGTGCTACACAAAAATAACAAAACCCAAATTTAAAGATTTTAAAATATACATTTTAGATCCACATGTTTGTCATTTTTGTGCAACTCAGAATAAACGTATTTAAAATTGATATTATCCATATTTGTGGGATAAATCATTTGGTACATTAATATTTTTTTTCAATTTTTTCTGATATTCATATTTTTTTAAACAAGGAAAAAGATTTACCATTTTCACTGATTAAGGAGAAGTTTTTCAGAAGTCTTACAACCCCCATCTTGGCTAAAAAAGGGAGAGACCACAAATACAAGAGAGGTATACTTTTGCAGCATTATACATTACTTAAAGCCTTATGGCCGGCAAGGCACCACATAGCTGCCGCCTCTTCTATTTTCAAAACAAGCATAGTGACAATCACATGTTTGTTACGGAAAACCTAGGCGTTTATTTCCTTCAAAATCTCCCAAAGGACAAGCATTGCGAGCAAGGCCATTGTCTCTTTTGATAGCCCTCTCTTGTGTATCATCATATATAATTCTCCAATTCTTGACGGAACGAACAACCCTGCCAACTTGATGGGTCAGTGTCATGTAGATCAAGCCAAGACTTTAAATTGGACCAAACACAGGTTGAGAAATGGCACTTGAATAGAAGGTGGGCAATCGATTCATAGTGTTGATTGCAAAGCTTGCAAAGACCATAGTTTTGTCATTTTCTTGTGTGAGCCTATCCGATGTCCATACCCGATTTTGTAGGATCAACCAATGAAAAAACTGCACTTTAGATGCACTCAAGGTACGCCAATTTTCTTGAGTAGCTACCATCATTGGCGAGCTTCCACACGATAGTATCTCAGCCAAAATCCTCCACTCGGTTACAACAAGGAATACTCAAGGGAGTAGGGAAGGTGGACAATAAACTCTGCGTGGACTTTCCGCATGGCTCTAATTTTGTTCATCACGTGGGCGCCTAGTGCTATATTGAGTCATATGCAACCATTGCTGTGATAAATCGCCCATCTACTTAGGTGAATGCAGCCACAGAAGGCTCGAAGGGATAGCGGAAGTTGGACGAGATTGATTCTATGTACACCAATCGGGGACATTGGATGCGACGCACGGCGTGCATAGTCCGCGTCGACGCCGTGGGGGCAAAGAACTTCTAGGATGGTGAGATCTCCTATACGAGATGCTCTGTATAATCACTTTCGCTGTGCTGACTGCTGCAATTCCACCTAATAGAACTTGTGACTATTGTAAAAGCTCAGTAGTGTTGTCGATCTCTAGGAGGCGTTTGGTTGTATGGCCTCGCTTTGGCTCGCATCAGCCCAATAATTTTTGATTCGTTTGGTTGCCTAGCCTCGTCTACGTTGTTGCGTGAACCGGATATTAAAGCACCCTCATCAAGCCCTGGAGGAACACCCGTATTTCTAGCGAGCCACCTAAATCTTGGATGAAGCTGATGCAAAAGGCAATCTTCGGCGCACGCGCGGAGACGACGAGGGAGATGGCGGGAGCTGCGGCGCGCATCGGCGAAAAGCGAAAAGCGGGGCAGGAAGGATTCCATCACCTCCCGCCGCGCTCTATCGCTTCTACCCCATCCTCCACTCTCCCCTCAAATTTCGAGCTCCTCCTCCCGTCGGCAAGCAGGTAAGAGGCGCACACATCTCCGGTCGGCGGCGGCGACGACTGCATCTGGGAGGCTTCATCTTCTTCCTGGTGTACTTCTTCACCTCCGGCGATGACAGTAAGGATTCCCTCACCCAGGTACCTCGGTTATGTTTAGATCTATGTTAGGAGTTATCAGATCTTGGGTAGGGTTTGATCTTGTTGCAGGGGTTAGTCCCGATTGTGCCGAGTTATCATGATCTTGCTAGGGTGCCACATTTCTGGTTTCTTGTTTGTCCCAAATGTGTTGAGCTACCATGATTTTGCTAGGGTTTGTGTTGTCCGCACTTGCAATGTATTGCTTGTCTGATTTAGGATGATGTTGGTATGGTTTGTGTTGTCCACTTTAGCCATGTTTTTGTTCGCAAGTAGATTCATGTTATATGTACTATGATATATGTAGGATTCCTTCTATGATGAATTTAGCCAATCGTTTGTCTGCGTTGGGATTCTCGGATCCATTCGCAAGTTTTCAGTTCACCCGGGAGCTCGGTTTTTTAAACAAATCGTATCCTTTTATAACAAAAGAGTCCGATAAAGTATATACAAGGAGAAATGCATGTCTAGTGTATGCGTACAAAGTTCCATCAGTTTAGCTTCTCAGATGTGATCTTCACACACACACAAAAAACAAGCATGAGATGTAAAATGGAGTTTTTTTTTGGTCTTTTTGAGGCGCAATTTTGTGTTTTTTCGTAGCTTATACAATGCATTATTTATTTTGAATATGGATATGTTACACACCTGTATATGTCCATAGAAACGAAACGACACACTCCGCACCATCCCTCAAATATGCGGAACCTCCTAAACTCTTGTTTTATTTGTTTTCTTGGACTAGAAGAAAATTGTTGATTTTATAGTTGTTGATCACTTGATCTGACAAGAACTTTGTAGTAGTTAAAATGGCTACACAAAAGATTGACTATATACTACTGGCCAAGTTATACATAAACATTTTACAAGTATTACAATGATTGGCATTTTGAATAACCGTCCATCCACCATGATCCTATGGTGGTAAATAGACGGAACTAAACTGATGGAACCAGAAATGCGGGACTGAAACCAAAATCTGTGAGACGGAACCTCTAATGTGCGCCATGGTTTCCACTGACTGGTCGCACAGCGGGCATCTTGTCGCGTGGGGCAGTCCCCGACGCGCCAGACGCTCACTCGTCCAGCACCTATCTAGGCAAGCAAGCCAGATAAAGAACTTCACCCTTGGCGGCGCCCATGATTTCCAGTTTAGCTTCCAGGAGCCTGATAGGATCGCCCCCTGGAAGAGGGCATCATAACAGGAGCTGGAGGAGTACTGGCCATCCGTCGTCCAACGCCAAACCAACCTGTCCTGATCTGGGGAGAGCACCACGTCCCTGAGCCTAGTCCAGAGCTGAACATACTGCCATAGGGCCAAGGCGCTCGGTGCACCCTCGATGTCCGAGATCCTGCTGCGCTCCACCAGCGCCTGCTGCACCGTGCGCCGCTTCTTGCGGCGCTTGGGGATGAGCGCATAGACCTCCGGCGCTAGCTCCCTGATGGACTTGCCATCCAACCACCTGTCCTCCCAGAAGAGAGCGGATTCGCCGTTGCCCGCCACCATATTAGTGGAGGCGGCGAAGGCGTCCAGCTCGATCTTCGAGAACTGCATGTCGAGCCCGCGCCAAGGTCGTTGGGGGTCCGTCCGCATCCTCCAAAGCCAACGAACCCGAAGGCTGATGGCAGTGCGGGCGAGATCTGGGATCCCTAAACCCCCAAACCGCAGCGGGCGGCACACCCTCGACCAGTTGACATGGCAGTGGCCACCGTTGGCCTCTGCCCTGCCGGCCCAAAGGAAGCTTCGCAAGATCTTGTTGACCTGCTTCAGCGCCTTCTTGTTGAAGCTTAGCACCATGTGCTGATGCAACGGAATGGCTGCCAGCACCGACCTAACCAGCGCCAAGCGCCCTTCCCTGGGCATCATAGATGCTTTCCAGGTAGGTAACTTGTCAGCTAGTCGGTCCACCACAGGCTGGAACGCCTCACCCGGTAGCCGGCGGATGTAGAGTTGGATGCCGAGGTACTTGACGGGGAATGGTGCCAACTGGCACTCCATCACCCCGCCGCGGCAGTGGCCACCTCCTCCGTGCAGGCAATCGCCGAGATGGAACACTTGGCGAAGTTGGTATGCAAACCCGAGGCATGTCCAAAGAGCTCAAGGATGCCGCGGATAGCGCGCAACTCTGTCTCATCCGGATGGCACAAGATGACAACATCATCCGCGTAAAGCGAAACCGTCGTGGCCAACTCCCGCCGCGCCAGGCGGCGCAGGATCCCCAGCTCGATCTCCCTAGTCAGTGCTCGGTTGAGCGTGTTCATGATCAGCATGAACAACGACAGCGACATTGGATCCCCCTGTCTCAAGCCCCTCCTGTGCCAAATGGGGGGGGCCTGGCTCGCCATTGAGAATCACCCTTGTACTAGCCGTGGACAGGAGGATGGCCACCAGTTCGCAAAACCTTGGCCCAAACCCCATCTTGCGGAGGACCTCCACCAGGAACCCCCAAGAGACGGAGTCAAAGGCCCGGGCTATGTCAAGCTTGAGCATCACCCGTGGCTCCTTCATCCTATGCAGGAATCTAGCCGTCTGCTGAACCAACATAAAGTTGTCGTGAATGCACCGTTTGCAAATGAACGCGCATTGGGTTGCGATCCACCAGCGACTCCATCCGAGGGGCCAGGCGAGAAGTCAACCTCTTCGCCACCAGTTTGGCGAAGATGTGGATCAGGCTAATTGGCCGGTAGTCACCCAAAGCAGCCGCATCCGGGCGCTTGGGCAGCAGGATTAGGAGGGCCTGGTTCAGACCCTGGAACCCGCGCCCGCACATCGTGAACAACTTATCAAACGCGGCCATGAAGTCCGCCTTCACCGTTCCCCAGCAGCTCTGGAGAAACTCAGCCGTAAAGCCATCTGGTCCCGGCGCCTTGCCGTGAGGCAAGCGGCGGACCACCTCCCAGATCTCCCCATCGGTGAACGCAACTTCTAGCTCGGACAGGTCCTCTGAGTGTGTGCCCAGGAAGTCCAGGTCCAGCGAGTACTGCCGATCCACCGTAGTGCCAAGAAGCCCCTCAAAGTGTGTGAAGGAGGCTTCGGCCATGGCCGCGTGGTCAGAGACGACCGCACCCTCAACCTGGAGACTGTGAATGACGTTCTTCTGCCGGCGGTATGATGCGTGTTGGTGGAAGAAGGCGGTATTAGCATCCCCTTCCCTCACCATCGTGCGCTCGAGGGAGGCGAGCCCCAAGTAGGCTTGCTTCAGGCGGGCCCAGAGTCGACGCTCGTCAGGCGATAACGGTCGTGATTCCATGGCCACGTCCAGCCTCAGCACCACTTCCCGCGCTGTCATCAGCTGCAGTTTAACACACCCAATCTTCTTGTCGCTCCAACTCATGAGGCTGCGCGCCGTACGCTTCAGCTTAGCGGTGAGCCGGCGAAAGGGGTCAGGGTCCCCATCAATCACCTCCCACGCGGATTGCACCACCTCGCTGAACCCATCTAGTTTCAGCCAGAAGCGTTCGAATTGGAAACGCTTCCGCCCCGTGGACTGAGTGGTACAGTCGAGGAGGAGGGGGCAGTGGTCCGCCACAACCGTCGCAAGACAGTGCAAGGAGCAACTGCTGTGAAGCTCCTCCCATGCCGCCGTGACAAACACCCTGTCGAGCCTGACGAGGGTGGGGGTTTGTCACTCGTTCGACCACGTGTAGCGTCGCCCATGGAGGTAGATCTCCTTGAGCTCGCAGTCATACAGGAAGCGCCTAAATCGTCCCATCATCCTCTGATTCAGGTTACCATTGTTCTTATCCTCGTCACGGTAGATCATGTTAAAGTCCCCACACAGGGCCCATGGCCCAGGGTGGGCCGCACGAATGGCACGAAGCTCGGCAAGAAAGGCGATCTTGTCAGCCTCATCCTGCGGGCCATACATGCAGGTCAACCACCACCATGGCGCCACCCCACCCAAGGGGGTCACCTTGGTCGTGGCACTATTAACGTCCACATGTGCGCTGTCAAGCTGCACCAACCTGCTCTTCCAGGCCATGATCACCCCACCCCGCGTATCATCCGCTGGCAAACAAATGTAAGCATCAAAATCTGCTCCTTGTGTTTCCATTACGATAGCAAGGGTTACAGTCGCTAGTTTAGTCTCCTGAAGGCATACAATCGATGCACCCGTGGTGCCTACTACACTCCTAACACCCGTGCGCTGTGCGCGGTCATTCAGACCTCGCACATTGCATATAAACAGTTTTGGTTCGTACGACATAGGAACTACTGCAACACCCGTAAGACACCTCGGGGTCAAGCCGCGATGAGGCGACCACCCGACACCCCCAGGAGCGGAGGGGAGCACCCTCTGATCGTATCCAGCGTCCACCCGTACAGCTGTGCTATCGCTTCGATCATGTCATCTGTCATCGGAAGCTCGAACATCCTGTGGTAGGCTTCCAGGGCAGCCTCCGACGGCGCCTCATCCCCAGTGATCAGTCCCAGCTTGCGCATCAAGTTTCTGACCGCCTTCATCTCCATGTTCATGCCACCTGGTTGTCTCGCGATCCTCGAGCTACGTCGTGGTTGGAAGTTCAGCGCCAGCAGTCTCCGTCGAACAGCTGGGGTCTGCATCAGGGCGTCCGAGCGTGATTTCGCCGCTGTCAGGAACTCCCCAAGGGTACGCGGCCTCGCCGGGGCAACCTGTGGTCTCGTAGGGATTGCCAGCCGAGCACGGTGAAACACCAGAGGTGGTGTAGCGAACCTGCTCACCGGCAAGGCACCCCTGGCCAGCGCAAGAGGCGCCTCCGTGTCTGGACAGTCGAGCACGGGGGGAGTGTCAGCCCGGATCTCTTCGTCCACGTCTTCTTCATCCGCCCCAGAGGCCGCAGAGACAACCTCAGGAAGTGATGGTGGGAGAGTGTCAGCCAGAATCTCTTCGTCCACATCTTCTTCATCCGCGCCAGAGGCCGCAGAAACAACCTCATGAAGTAATGCTGGCTCCACCACCAGCCCAGATGCATCCTCCAGAAGCAGCGTGGGGCCCATCTCGTCGAGGGTCTCCGGAGGCCTCTGTCGATCCACCTGGGCCAGACACGGACGGAACGCATCAAGGCCCAGCACTAGCCCAGGGATGAAGAGGCCCGCCAGCGCATCCAGAGGCCCAACTGTCACGGCCAAGGGAGGCAGCGCGGGAACCGCTCCAGGCAGCATCTCAACGACAGAAGGGAGCGAGCACGGAGTGCTTGGTGGCGGCAGCGCACGGCATGGAGACGGGAGGACCACCACGGTGCCCACCCTGATCTCCCCAGCGCGCTCAGCCAGCATGGTCTCCGCGTCATCCTCCACTTCCTCGCGTGCCGCGACAACACCCCTCTCCTCTTCACCTTGCGACGTCACCGCAGCCTGGCCTCCATTATTGACCATCTGCAGCGGCAACACAGCTGGGCGCTCTGCGCCAGTAGCCGTTGCCGAGGGCAGATTGTCTGCGCTAGCGACAACAGCCTGCCTCCGGAGCTAGCGACAGCAGCCTGCGCAACATTCTCCTTTCTTCATCAATTTCTCGATGGATGCCCTGTTCCACGTATGCTACGTTTGCGAACTGAAAATGATTCTGAAGTTTTGTGTTGCCACAACCTCTGGTCTAAAACTGAGAGTTCAAACTGACATCCATTGAAGAACTGCATCAGTACATTAAGTTCTTCACAAGCTCGTTCTGAATTTAAGTAGCGACTAGGCACAAGCCAGTCTAGTTTGCATAAAGTCATCAGCCACACAAGGAATGAGAGCATTTATCTTTACAAGAGGAAGTGTGTTTTCTGTTTTCAATTTCAGCTGAACCATGATAGTGTCCCTGTAGTTTCTAATGAGTTTATCAGTTTGATGCCAAGCTCTGGTTCCAAAAACCACTGCATTGCTGACATCTTTTCTTTGAAAGTGTGACCCATTTGGTTCATTGAGAATCTTGCGCAACATTTGAAAGTATTTTTTATTCACATTTCTATATAGCTGCATGATACAAAATCTTTATTTTCCAAGACTAGTTCTGTGCAAGATGTAGCAAAAACTTCGAATCTTACTAACAAAAAAGAAACTCATCAATCTGCAACATTATCATCTGCTGCCGGACCTCCAGTCCTTGATCGCAAACCGGAGCACGTGATTCGGTATCAGACTCCTGCTCCACAACCCCAGGTTTTTCATGGTAAATTGTCCTTCATGCTCAGCCGTGCTCCAGGCAGGCGCCCGGCAGTAGTAGCAGATATGGGTGCCGGATCTTAACTGCACCTCAAGCTGTAGCAAGATAAGAAGTTCAGAAAACAAAACAGCTCGGAAGACATAACATGCACGTAGTTCAAACTCACCCCTTAACTTGGGAGTGTCATAAAATTTCTCAACGTAGTTTGGTAAACATAACCACTTTTGGTTTACCAAGCATGTGGAAAAGAGAATTTGTGTTTTCGCAAGTAAAATAGAGTAACTCCTTCTGTAACTGCCGTGATCCACAACCTTCAAGGGAGTTCATAACTTTCACTGCTGCAACGTATGCCGAAAGTTCGCCTTGTATACTATTCCATATGTTCCATTGCTGATCACAATATCACTTGAAAATGATGAAGTCGCAGCTTGTATCTGATCTAATGATTACCTATTATACTCGGTAAAAAAGTTATCCAGCAATTTCCTGTCGTGTTCTGTTCTCGGCATTCAGATCAGTTATTTTTCCTTAGGTTAAGTTATTTATGCTGATGATATATATTTATTATACTGTTTATTATCCTTACTGACTTCTTGTTTGATAAGATAACTTCCACCAGAGTTATGTTTTGTTATGTATGCATGGAAACTCAAACTTAGTTGCCAAGTGTTTGGTCGTGTCTGCTAATTTGTGTTTTGTACTATTGTAGTTTAACACTGCCTTTGCCGGTCCCAAGCTCGGATGAGAAAATGTGGAGGGAACTGCAGTTAGCTCGTTTGTATCAGCATTTTCATGGGGTCTCCGGATGTTTTGGATATTATATAAGTTAGTTAATTAACATATTCTGAAGTTTGGGATGCAACCGTTCAGATTATTGTCCTGGTCACAAAGTGAAACGTCACACAATGCTTTACTGTAGCATATGGTTCAAACGTTGTAATACACGGTTAAAATCTAGACAAGTGTAGTTGCACTTGAGTAACAGAACAAAATTTTATGGCTCCAAAGGGAAATTATATCAACAAAAGAGGATCAAGAACTACAATTCTCTAGAAATATATGGTTTAAATTCAGCTCTTGGTGTGGAACGTAGTGACAGTAGGAAATGGAATTTTTCACTTACAGTGCAAGAAATGCAGCCAATTATGGAACATTATAAAATTTGCTGATGAATGCTGCTACATGGTAAAATATGACCTGTCGAAGTGCAGATAATGAAACTTTGACTTTAATTAGATCTTCAAATGAGCAGGAGCCCATATGGCGAGGATGAGTGGAGATGCTCTGATTGTGCAAGAATGCAACCATTGGTAGATGCCAATAAATAGAATAACAAATGTTTTCTTCTTCAATCTAGGATAGGAGCTTGGAGACACTGGGTACAAATCTGGTGGAGACATGACACAACTCTCGCTGTTATGCATCTTGGGAATGCCCAACGCTTCCCGAAAGCGGAACAGAATCTCGGATTGCACAATGCCCTTTGGACAAGTTCATTGCAGTACTTCACGCCCCAGAACATTTAAAACAGAAGTAGAATATCATAATGCATATAAATCTACTTCCAAAACAGAAGACATGAACTGTGATGTTAAGTGATGACAAAGTTTCAATATAGCAGCTTTACCATCGACAAAAGAAAAATTTACAAAGTTTCAATTCATCAGCACCAAAAGTTTACCAGTTTTACATTGCCTCCAAAATCTGACAGCTATATCACCTACTCACTATTCCAACAATGCAAAATTACAACGCCGATGCAAATTTGGGGCTTGTGTGCACCAACACTGGCGACCAAAGAAGTTCCCCAGTTCAGCTCCTGGCTCCTGCATCCAAGATAGTCTCACTATCTGGCCTCTTATGTCCCAGACAGAATAATGGCGGCTAAAGGACTTCGCGCTTAATCCGCTTTTGTAACACTGAACCTGCACTATCATTCTCACGTGATGGCATTTATTCCACAATTGCGAGATTATGCAATGGTTGCGAAGCCATCTGTGACAACATGGTTGAAAGGAGAAGACTGCGGACTTCACAACTAAGGAGCCCAGCTCACGTGAGAGGCGAACTGTTAGTGATTAAGTTCGTCGCCTGGGTGTTTCTGCTCGTCAGCGGTGCGTCCTGATTCCCCATCCATGGCGCCACTGGCGGGAGGCTAGCCAGCTGCCGTGAGCTGGCGACCAAGCGGCATAGCTAGCAGCTGGACTGCTTGATCCGGCTACCGGTGACAATCCAGTCCATCGCTGATCATACGAGCTGCCAGGGCCTTTATGAATGAAATTTTGAAGATCTTGTTTCCTTTTAAATTCACAGAGCTGCCAAGGCGTTTTTGAATGAAACTCTGAATATATGTGGCCTAATAGCTGTACAGTTCAGTCTAAGTTATCTATCCACTAGTACATTCTTATAAAACATTTTTCGATGACAAAATACAAATGTTTGGTGTACATCGCGGAGAACCTAAGTAATCCACTGATATTTTGAAATTGTCTTGTAAAGGGACACTTTTACTGCTTTAGATATCACAAAGTTAAGATTCATATTCCTACTATAAAGCATGGTTTAGCTTTTGGTTCTCATGTTTTATTTGGTCATGTTTGCCCTACTATGTGCTGCAATTGTAGTCATGCTTGTAATGGAAGGGTCGTCTTAAAATACTACAAAAGAACAAAATATTCCAAGGGAGTTACATTTTTAGTTAATATTACATTTTGAATTATATAAAATGTATGCCGTTTAATAGATTTTATGTGCATTGCGCATATTTCAGATACCTCTGAGCTGTGAAGCCAATATTATGTTTGTATTTGCATGGGCAGTTCATGATCTAATGCTAGCTTATATTTTCACCTATTTTTTTCTGCTGCCATTTTGGAATAGAAGAAAAACTTTGTGTGTCATTCTAAGTTAGCTTCATCACTAGTTTATTCTCTATTTTCTAGGACTGCCTACAGTAGCATGAACGACACAAGAAGCATCTGAGTTTCAGTGGAAGCACATCAGAAGATTGCTGTGACATTGGGATTAGCTGGCAGGTTAAATGAGAAGATGAATCTTTTATCTACTAGTGCTTCATACCTGAAGGCAGGTGGGCCGACGGGCGGCGACTCGCGACGGCAACGGAGAGGTCGGGGCCGTGAGTCCCCGCGACGGGCCGACCGGGCGGTGACTCGCGACGGGGGGAGGGGCGGCGGTGTCGGCTGCGGGGTGGCGGGTGTCAGCGCTAGCACTGGCTAGCTCGCTAACTCACAGGGACGGACGGAGGTAGAAAAAGAGGCAATGGAGACAGTAGAAATTTTCTCCTCGTTGCTGCACAAACAGCCGAGCTCGTTTTCTCTTTTTTCAGACTCACACTGCAACTTACACGAACGGATTACAAGCCAGCTTTATAGCCTGGGCAACGCAGCACCCACGCATGATGCGCTCACCATGCGCACGCCCCGGACGTCCCAGTCTACTTCCAACGGGAGCAACTACTCATCCGCAAGACTTGGGCAACTTCCGCTGAGCCTGCTGCGTCCATCTCCGACGCCACACGATCGCGACCCAGCATGTAACCAGCTCCTAGACCTAAACGCACACGAGCACGGACTCGTGCACTTACAGACACAACACACACTAACGCGCACAGACGCGCCACACCTACGTGCCTGCCATGGACTTCGACCTGGTGCACGGACACCGGTCACCACCACGCCGGACATGGCTTATTGCTAACAGCGGCTGCGGGCGGCGGCTGCGTGGCGGCGGCGTCGGCTGCGGGGCAGTGGCGTCGGCTGCGAGGCTGCGTGGCGGCGGCATCAGCTGCGGGGCAGCGGCGTCGGCGGAGCGGCGGCTGAGTGGCGGCGACGGGCGCTCCTTGTTTTCTATCGAGATGTACCAGGATCCTCTATCGAGATGTATCAAATCCTCCGATCTGATTCTGATTTTTTGTTGAACACTGATTAAAAAGTCCGTTCGGGAGCTCTTTTGCGGTGTCATATTATTATAGAACTTACAGAAAATTTATCACAAATTTAATCAATGGTCACGAAAAATTACAATAGATGAAACCAAAATTCGATTAGACGGAACCAAAGTTCCTTGCCAATCACCGTAAAAGAGCTCTAAACATTTTGCTCAGACAAGTGATATTCTTGCCTAGGTGTCGGTGAGCGAAGGTGTCCCATATGCTTGGTCCCCTTCCCCCCTCCATTGCACCACACTCGTACTGCAATATCATGTCGAGTAGCAAATCACTTCTTGCATGAGATCAAGGATCAGTACAAATTTCTTCCATTATTTGGCACTCATGCTTCCGGTTCGTTAAATTAGTTGTTCTTGCCCTTATCATGCATTACCTACAGCACTATCCATTTGGAGTTCGTGTGAGACTTGATCTCCAGCCGGCTAGCGGCTAATGAACGCTACAGCCATGAGTTGATCAGTAACGAGATGAGAGACAAGTGGAGCTGTGGAAACCTGATAGGCCGCCGAGGCCGTCCCGAAGACGAACCCCTCGGGGAAGCTTCTCCGGTCTATGGGTGGCTGGCCGGCGTCGTCATAGGCGCCGGAAGCAACGGCCAGCAGGAGAAACGGGAGGACGAAGCGACCTGGCATTCCCAATGCTCCTAGTGCGAAAGTGTGATCAACTGCAATGAAGAAAAATATGGCAGCCTGCTCGCTCTGTGTCATAGGCTTCCTTGGCAGTTGGCACCACATATATATAGGCCTGAAAAGAACTGCATAATAATGTTATCTCACGGTTCGACGGCGATTATATATGCTGGTCAAGAGCTTCACAAGTTGCTCATCTGCCATGAGATTAAGTTGGTACGAGTAGTTCACAAATC
Source organism: Lolium rigidum (assembly GCF_022539505.1). Taxonomy (NCBI): domain Eukaryota; kingdom Viridiplantae; phylum Streptophyta; class Magnoliopsida; order Poales; family Poaceae; genus Lolium; species Lolium rigidum. Next base: position 113,445,652 of record NC_061514.1, on the reverse strand, counting down.
ACAAGTAACAACAAAGAAGACTCGAGAAAGTAGGGACGGTGGACAATAAACCCTACCTTGACTTTCCGTACACTACGGGAGAATTGCCGTACGCCGACGGCCAGGCGATGTGCCGACGGCCAAATGTCAGGGCCGTCGGCACAGTAGCCTCCGGAGCGCGGCGACGAGGATGACCGTCGGCGTTAAATTGGCCGTCGGTACAGGCTGGAGGTGCCGACGGTCACCGTCGGCACAGTTCTGGCCGTCGGCACAGGACCAGTCTGGCCGTCGGCACAGGACCAGTCTGGCCGTCGGCACAATATTTTTTTCCTTTTTTTTTCCACTACAGAACTGTGCCGACGGTTAAACCGTCGGCATAGCTTTTTCCTATTTCTCAACGACAGTCTTCAAAAAAGCATAACTAAATTATTCTAACTGAGAAAAATAAGTATAATATATCAAATTTTGCAGAAAAACAAGATCTATCATAGAAAAATATCAAAAATGGAATATTTCGAATACCTAAATAAATTTTCTTATAAATGAGCTATAATGTTCGAGGTTTCATGGCTTTCACACACACCAAAAATGAAAAAATGGTTGCTCGTGGGTCGGATTAGAAATCCACGTCCGGGGTATTGCTTACCATCCTAGGGCCCACACACGTGCCAAATATGACCTCGTTTCGGCAAATTATGCCATGTCAAGGCCGTTTCCCACCTCATTTCCACTGAAATCCATAGAACTCCGGACGTGACGTGTGATACGTCTCCGACGTATCGATAATTTCTTATGTTCTATGTCATATTATTGATGATACCTACATGTTTTATGCACACTTTATGTCATATTCGTGCATTTTCTGGAACTAACCTATTAACAAGATGCCGAAGAGCCGATTCGTTGTTTTCTGCTGTTTTTGGTTTCAGAAATCCTAGTAAAGAAATATTCTCGGAATTGGACGAAATCAAAACCCAGGGTCCTATTTTGCCACGAAGCTTCCGGAAGACCGAAGAGGAGTCGAAGTGGGGCCACGAGGTGGCCAAACCATAGGGCGGCGCGGCCCAGGTCTTGGCCGCGCCGACCTATAGTGTGGGCCCCTCGTGTGGCCCCCCACGTTGCCCTTCCGCCTACTTAAAGCCTCCGTCGCGAAACCCCTGAGGCGAAGAACCACGATACGGAAAACCTTCCAGAGACGCCGCCGCCGCCAATCCCATCTCGGGGGATTCTGGAAATCTCCTCCGGCACCTCGCCGGAGAGGGGATTCATCTCCCGGAGGACTCTACACCGCCATGGTCGCCTCCGGAGTGATGAGTGAGTAGTTCACCCCTGGACTATGGGTCCATAGCAGTAGCTAGATGGTTGTCTTCTCCTCATTGTGCTTCATTGTTGGATCTTGTGAGCTACCTAACATGATCAAGATCATCTATCTGTAATGCTATATGTTGTGTTTGTCGGGATCCGATGGATAGAGAATACCATGTTATGTTAATTATCAAGTTATTACCTATGTGTTGTTTATGATCTTGCATGCTCTACGTTATTAGTAGAGGCTTTGGCCAAGTTGATGCTAGTAACTCCAAGAGGGAGTATTTATGCTCGATAGTGGGTTCATGCCTGCATTGACACCTGGGGGAGTGACAGAAACCCCTAAGGTTGTGTTGTGCTGTTGCCACTAGGGATAAAACATTGATGCTATGTCCGAGGATGTAGTTATTGATTACATTACGCACCATACTTAATGCAATTGTCCGTTGCTTTGCAACTTAATACTGGAAGGGGTTCGGACGATAACCTCGAAGGTGGACTTTTTAGGCATAGATGCGGTTGGATGGCGGTCTATGTACTTTGTCGTAATGCCCAATTAAATCTCACTATATTTATCATGACATGTATGTGCATTGTTATGCCCTCTCTATTTGTCAATTGCCCGACCGTAATTTGTTCACCCAACATGCTTTTATCTTATGGGAGAGACACCTCTAGTGAACTCGTGGACCCCGGTCCATTCTTTTATACTTGAAATACAAATCTGCTCGCAATACTTGTTTTTACTGTTTTCTCTGCAAACAATCATCTTCCACACAATACGGTTAATCCTTTGTTACAGCAAGCCGGTGAGATTGACAACCTCCCTGTTTCGTTGGGGCAAAGTACTTTGGTTGTGTTGTGCAGGTTCCACGTTGGCGCCGGAATCCCTGGTGTTGCGCCGCACTACATCCCGCCGCCATCAACCTTCAATGTGCTTCTTGGCTCCTCCTGGTTCGATAAACCTTGGTTTCTTTCCGAGCGAAAACTTGCTTGCCGTGCGCATCATACCTTCCTCTTGGGGTTCCCAACGAACGTGTGAGTTACACGCCATCAAGCTCTTTTACGGCGCCGTTGTCTGGGGAGATCAAGACACGCTGCAAGGGAGTCTCCACTTCTCAATCTCTTTACTTTGTTTTTGTCTTGCTTTATTTTATTTACTACTTTGTTTGCTGCATTATATCAAAACACAAAAAAATTAGTTACTTGTTTTACTTTACTTAATATCATGCATGTTTTTATTTCACTAGTTAAGCATAATGGAAAACAACAAAAATATGAGAGATATTTATGAACTTTATCTTGAATTAGGACATGATGTGTTTGAAGAGAGAATTAAAAAACCCATGGAACTTTATATGCATGCTAATGGGAATGTTATTACTATGGATGCTTTGAACACCATTGTTGCTAATGCTATGGAAAATTCTAAGCTTGGGGAAGCTGGTTCTGATGAGCATGATCTTTTTAGTCCCCCAAGCATTGAGGAGAAAATTTTATTTTATGATTACAATATGCCTCCTATATATGATGATAGCCACTTTGTTGAATTCTCCCACTACAACTAATAAAATTGATTATGCTTACGTGGAGAGTAATAATTTTATGCATGAGACTCATGATAAGAATGCTTTATGTGATAGTTACATTGTTGAGTTTGCTCATGATGCTACTGAAAATTATTATGAGAGAGGAAAATATGGTTGTAGAAATTTTCATGTTACTAAAACACCTCTCTATGTGCTGAAATTTTTGAAGCTACATTTGTTTTATCTTCCTATGCTTGTTACTTTGCTCTTCATGAACTTGTTTATTTACAAGATTCCTATGCATAGGAAGTATTTTAGACTTAAATGTGTTTTGAATTTGCCTCTTGATGCTTTCTTTTGCTTCAAATACTATTTCTTGCGAGTGCATCATTAAAACTGCTGAGCCCATCTTAATGGCTATAAAGAAAGAACTTCTTGGGAGATAACCCATGTGTTATTTTGCTACAGTATTTTTGTTTTATATTTGAGTCTTGGAAGTTGTTTACTACTGTAGCAACCTCTCCTTATCTTAGTTTTGAGTTTTGTTGTGCCAAGTAAAGTCTTTGATAGTAAAGTAAATACTAGATTTGGATTACTGCGCAGAAACAGATTTCTTTGCAGTCACGAATCTGGGTCTAATTCTCTGTAGGTAACTCAGAAAATTAAGCCAATTTACGTGAGTGATCCTCAGATATGTACGCAACTTTCATTCAATTTGGGAATTTTCATTTGAGCAAGTCTGGTGCCCTAATAAAATCCATCTTTACGGACTGTTCTGTTTTGACAGATTCTGCTTTTTATTTCGCATTGCCTCTTTTGCTATGTTGGATGAATTTCTTTGATCCATTAATGTCCAGTAGCTTTATGCAATATCCAGAAGTGTTAAGAATGATTGTGTCACCTCTGAACATGTTAATTTTTATTGTGCACTAACCCTCTAATGAGTTGTTTCGAGTTTGGTGTGGAGGAAGTTTTCAAGGATCAAGAGAGGAGTATGATGCAATATGATCAAGGAGAGTGAAAGCTCTAAGCTTGGGGATGCCCCGGTGGTTCACCCCTGCATATTCTAAGAAGACTCAAGCGTCTAAGCTTGGGGATGCCCAAGGCATCCCCTTCTTCATCGACAACATTATCAGGTTCCTCCCCTGAAACTATATTTTTATTCCGTCACATCTTATGTGCTTTGCTTGGAGCGTCGATTTGTTTTTGTTTTTGTTTTGTTTGAATAAAATGGATCCTAGCATTCACTTTGTGGGAGAGAGACACGCTCCGCTGTAGCATATGGACAAGTATGTCCTTAGGCTCTACTCATAGTATTCATGGCGAAGTTTCTTCTTCGTTAAATTGTTATATGGTTGGAATTGGAAAATGCTACATGTAGTAACTCTAAAATGTCCTGGATAATTTGATACTTGGCAATTGTTGTGCTCATGTTTAAGCTCTTGCATCATATACTTTGCACCCATTAATGAAGAAACACTTAGAGCTTGCTAATTTGGTTTGCATATTTAGTTTCTCTAGAGTCTAGATAATATCTAGTATTGAGTTTTGAACAACCAGGAAGATGGTGTAGAGTCTTATAATATTTACAATGTGTCTTTTATGTGAGTTTTGCTACACCGTTCATCCTTGTGTTTGTTTCAAATAACCTTGCTAGCCTAAACCTTGTATCGAGAGGGAATACTTCTCATGCATCCAAAATCCTTGAGCCAACCACTATGCCATTTGTGTCCACCATACCTACCTACTACATGGTATTTATCCGCCATTCCAAAGTAAATTGCTTGAGTGCTACCTTTAAAATTCCATCATTCACCTTTGCAATATATAGCTCATGGGACAAATAGCTAAAAACTATTGTGGTATTGAATATGTACTTATGCACTTTATCTCTTATCAAGTTGCTTGTTGTGCGATAACCATGTTTCTGGGGACGCCATCAACTACTCTTTGTTGAATATCATGTGAGTTGCTATGCATGTCCGTCTTGTCTGAAGTAAGAGAGATCTACCACCTTATGGTTGGAGCATGCATATTGTTAGAGAAAAACATTGGGCCGCTAACTAAAGCCATGATTCGTGGTGGAAGTTTCAGTTTTGGGCATATATCCTCAATCTCATATGAGAATAATAATTGTTGCCACATGCTTATGCATTAAAGAGGAGTCCATTATCTCGTTGTCCATGTTGTCCCGGTATGGATGTCTAAGTTGAGAATAATCAAAAGCGAGAAATCCAAAATGCGAGCTTTCTTCTTAGACCTTTGTACAGGCGGCATGGAGGTACCCCATTGTGACACTTGGTTAAAACATGTGTATTGCGATGATCCGGTAGTCCAAGCTAATTAGGACAAGGTGCGGGCACTATTAGTATACTATGCATGAGACTTGCAACTTATAAGATATAATTTACATAACTCATATGCTCTATTACTACCGTTGACAAAATTGTTTCATGTTTTCAAAATAAAAGCTCTAGCACAAATATAGCAATCGATGCTTTCCTCTTTGAAGGACCATTCTTTTTACTTTTATGTTGAGTCAGTTCACCTATTTCTCTCCACCTCAAGAAGCAAACACTTGTGTGAACCGTGCATTGATTCCTACATACTTGCATATTGCACTTGTTATATTACTCTATGTTGACAATTATCCATGAGATATACATGTTACAAGTTGAAAGCAACCGCTGAAACTTAATCTTCCTTTGTGTTGCTTCAATACCTTTACTTTGATTTATTGCTTTATGAGTTAACTCTTATGCAAGACTTATTGATGCTTGTCTTGAAGTACTATTCATGAAAAGTCTTTGCTTTATGATTCACTTGTTTACTCATGTCATTACCATTGTTTTGATCGCTGCATTCATTACATATGTTTACAAATAGTATGATCAAGGTTATGATGGCATGTCACTTCAGAAATTATCTTTGTTATCGTTTTACCTCGCTCGGGACGAGCGAGAACTAAGCTTGGGGATGCTTGATACGTCTCCGACGTATCGATAATTTCTTATGTTCTATGCCATATTATTGATGATACCTACATGTTTTATGCACACTTTATGTCATATTCGTGCATTTTCTGGAACTAACCTATTAACAAGATGCCCAAGAGCCAGTTGCTGTTTTCTGCTGTTTTTGGTTTCAGAAATCCTAGTAAAAAAATATTCTCGGAATTGGACGAAATCAAAACCCAGGGTCCTATTTTGCCACGAAGCTTCCGGAAGACCGAAGAGGAGTCGAAGTGGGGCCACGAGGTGGCCAAACCATAGGGCGGCGCGGCCCAGGTCTTGGCCGCGCCGACCTATAGTGTGGGCCCCTCGTGTGGCCCCCCACGTTGCCCTTCCGCCTACTTAAAGCCTCCGTCGCGAAACCCCTGAGGCGAAGAACCACGATACAGAAAACCTTCCAGAGACGCCGCCGCCACCAATCCCATCTCGGGGGATTCTCGGAGATCTCCTCCGGCACCCTGCCGGAGAGGGGATTCATCTCCCGGAGGACTCTACACCGCCATGGTCGCCTCCGGAGTGATGAGTGAGTAGTTCACCCCTGGACTATGGGTCCATAGCAGTAGCTAGATGGTTGTCTTCTCCTCATTGTGCTTCATTGTTGGGTCTTGTGAGCTGCCTAACATGATCAAGATCATCTATCTGTAATGCTATATGTTGTGTTTGTCGGGATCCGATGGATAGAGAATACCATGTTATGTTAATTATCAAGTTATTACCTATGTGTTGTTTATGATCTTGCATGCTCTCCGTTATTAGTAGAGGCTTTGGCCAAGTTGATACTAGTAACTCCAAGAGGGAGTATTTATGCTCGATAGTGGGTTCATGCCTGCATTGACACCTGGGGAGTGACGAAACCCCTAAGGTTGTGTTGTCTTGTTGCCACTAGGGATAAAACATTGATGCTATGTCCGAGGATGTAGTTATTGATTACATTACGCACCATACTTAATGTAATTGTCCGTTGCTTTGCAACTTAATAACTGGAAGGGGTTCGGACGATAACCTGAAGGTGGACTTTTTAGGCATAGATGCAGTTGGATGGCGGTCTATGTACTTTGTCGTAATGCCCAATTAAATCTCACTATATTTATCATGATATGTATGTGCATTGTTATGCCCTCTCTATTTGTCAATTGCCCGACTGTAATTTGTTCACCCAACATGCTTTTATCTTATGGGAGAGACACCTCTAGTGAACTCGTGGACCCCGGTCCATTCTTTTATACTTGAAATACAAATCTACTCGCAATACTTGTTTTTACTGTTTTCTCTCGCAAACAATCATCTTCCACACAATACGGTTAATCCTTTGTTACAGCAAGCCGGTGAGATTGACAACCTCACTCGTTTCGTTGGGGCAAAGTACTTTGGTTGTGTTGTGCAGGTTCCACGTTGGCGCCGGAATCCCCGGTGTTGCGCCGCACTACATCCCGCCGCCATCAACCTTCAACGTGCTTCTTGGCTCCTCCTGGTTCGATAAACCTTGGTTTCTTTCTGAGAGAAAACTTGCTGCTGTGCGCATCATACCTTCCTCTTGGGGTTCCCAACGAACGTGTGAGTTACACGCCATCAACGTGATAGCTTTTTTCGTGAAGGGTTTTCCAAAATAATTGCCACATCTCAGTTTTGACAAACGGAATAGTTACTTTGACATATAAAATGATGCCATGCGGCTCCGTGAGATTTTTTTGACTTTGTTCAAATTGCCATCTGGCCAAAACAGCCCCCCAGGACATGCGGTATCGCCATACCGGGCGTGCGGGTGCACCCATTCGCAAAAAAACTAAACGGACAAAAATTAGCACATATAATGATGCGTCGTAGAACTAAAAACATTTTTTCCGGAATTTCTGGAGCGACGGATAGTTGAGCCCTAGTTCAAATCCGGTCAGTTTCCAGCGGATTCGGCGGGACACCGCCGAAAGCCGCATGAGTTCCCAAAAAGCTAATGCGTGCACATGTCATGTGATAGGTGGTGCGTAGGTGGTCTACTATCATCGCACGGAGGTTTCATGTCATACTAAAATGCGCCCCATGTAGCCGCTTCACAAATAAAAACCGTTTGGACACGCTAAAAATGAAAAGATGGTCGCCCGTGGGTCGGATTAGAAATCCGCACCCGGGATCTCACTTTACATCCTAGGGCCCACACACGTGCCAAATATGACCTTGTTTCGGGAAACTATGCCATGCCGAGGCCGTTTCCCACCTCATTTCCCCTGAAATCCATAGAACTCCGGACATGATAGCCCTTCTCGTGAAGGGTTTTTCAAAATAATCGCCGTATCCCAGTTTTGACAAACGGAATAGTTACCATGACATATAAAATGACACCACGCGGCTCCGTGAGATTTTTTGACTTCGTTCAAATTGCCATCTGGCCAAAACAGGACCCCCGGGACATGCGGTATCGCCGTACCGGGCGTGCGGGTGCACCCATTCGCGAACAAACTAAACGGACAAAAATTAGCATATATAATAATGCGTCGTAGAACTAAAAACATTTTTTCCGGAATTTCTGGAGTGACGGATAGTTGAGTCCTAGTTCAAATCCGGTCAGTTTCCAACGGATTCGGCGGGACACCGCCGGAAACCGCATGGGTTCCCAAAAAGCTAATGCATGCACATGTCATGTGATAGATGGTGCGTAGGTGGTCTACTATGATCGTACGGAGGTTTCACGTCATATTAAAATGTGCCCCATGTAGCTGCTTCACAAATAAAAACCGTTTGGGCACGCTAAAAATGAAATGATGTTCGCCCGTGTGTCGGATTAGAAATCCGCATCCGGGGTCTTGCTTCCCATCCTAGGGCCCACACACGTGCCAAATATGACCTTGTTTCGGGAAACTATGCCGTGCCGAGACCGTTTCCCACCTCATTTCCCCTGAAATCCATAGAACTTCGGACGTGATAGCTCTTTTCGTGAAGGGTTTTTTCAAAATAATTGTCGTATCCCAGTTTTGACAAACGGAATAGTTACCATAACATATAAAATGACGCCACGCGGCTCCGTGGGATTTTTTTTTACTTCGTTCAAATTGCCATCTGGCCAAAACAGGGACCGCGGGACATGCGGTATTGCCGTACCGGGCGTGCGGGTGCACCCATTCGCGAACAAACTAAACGGACAAAAATTAGCACATATAATGATGCATCGTAGAACTAAAAACATTTTTTCCGGAATTTCTGGAGTGACGGATAGTTGAGCCCTAGTTCAAATCTGGTCAGTTTCCAGCGGAATCGGCGGGACACCGCCGGAAGCCGCATGGGTTCTCAAATAGCTAACGTGTGTACATGCCATGTGATAGGTGGTGCGTAGGTGGTCTACTATCATCGCACGGAGGTTTCATGTCATACTAAAATGCGCCTCATGTAGCTGCTTCACAAATAAAAACCGTTTGGGCACGCTAAAAATGAAAATATGGTCGCCCGTGGGTCGGATTAGAAATCCGCGTCCGGGGTCTTGCTTCCCATCCTAGGACCCACACACGTACCAAATATGACCTCATTTCGGCAAACTATGCCATGCCGAGGCCGTTTCCTACCTCATTTTCGATAAAGTCAACCAGATTTAAACTAGAGGTACTTGATCTATTGCTCATGATTTTTGGGTAAATTAAATTGTAGGTTCAAAATATGATATGGATGTCATATTTGTATTCCTCTTATTTTTCTGATTAATTTAGACATATTATTTGCCAAATTCGTATTTACTGATATTAATTATTCCATATTAAATAAAAAGACAAAAATTAAATCATTTAATTGTTTTTCAAATTCTATATTATTATTATTTATATATATTTATTGTTATTTACTTAAGTAATTGTTTAGAATTCAAAAATATAGAGATGTGGCAGCACGGTCAAAGGATTAATATGATTGATATGGTAGTATTAACAACAAGGGCGTCATTTTCTTTCATGGAAGCTCATCCGAAGAGAACCAAGAAGTTAAGCGTGCTGGGGCAGGAGTAGTGTGAGGATGGGTGACCAACTGGGAAGTTTGACTACAAATGCAATTTGACCTAAGATTAGATGCACTAAGTGTAAGTGTGATTGTGAAAGATTAACAAGTAAAAAAGAATAAGAAGAAAATTGAAAAAAAATAAAAAAATCTTTTTAATCTTTTTTCAAAAAAAATTTTAAAAAATTTGAAATACTATGCCGACGGTATAACCGTCGGCACAACAATCTGTGCCGACGGTGATCGGGCAGTCCCCGACCAGAACTATGCCGACGACGCTACACCGACGGTCACCGTCGGCACAGCCTGTACCGACGGTCTTCCTTGCTGTGCCGACGGCTGGCGGCCGTCGGCAGACTGGAGCTCTCCCGTAGTGGTATGGCTCTTTTGGCCGGCAATTGGCCTCTAATGCTATATTGAGTATATGCAACCGTTGCTGTAGTAAATCGCCCATCCAGTTAGGTGAATGCCTACAAAAGCCTCCAAGGGATAGCGGAAATTGGACGAGATTGATTCTATATACACCAATCAGGGACATTGGATGCACCCACACGGTGTGCATAGGTTGGATGTCAAAAATAATTATTGCTTTTGCATTTCTTTGGGAATATTTTTTACGAAATCTGGCTAGAGGGCGAGGAGCTCCTGCAATCATAATACGGAGTAAAATATAAGCAAAAAAATTATATTACTTATGAGGGACTAGACAGGAAAAGAAGCATGGTAAATTGAAGGAAAACTAGGACAAAAACAATAGCTCCCACAATCCTTTTTTCAAATTTTTGAAAAAACTTGTAAGCTAGAATTTTAAGTTCTTTTGAAAAAACTTGTAAGTTAGATTTTTGAAAAAAAATATGATAGTGTGGACACGTAGTTTCATCTTAAGTTCGCTGCCACGGGATACTTTCACCCGAACATTGGGAATTACTATTCTTTCTACTTTGCAAGGTGGGTGATTCGTATTTGACGCTCGTTCGTTAAACTACATCGCTCAACTGGGCTGGTGTAGGCTCTCTACTTTTTGTTTTCTTTTCGAAAGGTTCTCGAACCTTCTGGCCTGATTGTCTGGTTTTTCCTTTTCTCTTATATTTTATTTTATATTTTTCGTTTTTATTTATTTATTTATTTATTTATTTTATTTTGAATATTTTAAAAATTAAATAAAATTAAATTTAACCAAATTTAACCAAAATCATTTATTAGAAATCAAACCTTTTTTAATGTGAACATTTTTCAAGTCTAAATAGTTTTTGAAATCTGGACATGTCAAAATCTAAATATTTTTCCAAATTTGAACATTTTAAAAAATGTAATATGTTTTTTCAAATAATATTTCAAAAGTAAAAAAGTTGGATATATATAAATAAAAATAAAAAGAAAAAGAAGAAAAAAAATTGGTGGTGGATCTCTTGCTTTGAACGACAAGGTCGGTGGTTAATGTTTGCCACACAAAATCCACGCAGGGGATTGGGGCTGGCCCATAAATCGCGAGTCAGGCATTCCACCTATTTTTTCGTTTTCGTTCGTTTTCTGTGTTTCTTTCCTAGTTTAAGTGGTTTTCTATCCTTTTTTTCCAAAAAATATTTGTGTTGGCAAAATGGTCAATTTCGCAAATCGCTCTATTTCAAAAGAAGTTTAAGTTTTAAAATGTTCAAACTTTGAAAAATGTTCGGATACTTTTCGGAAAACCATCAAAAACTGAAAAAAGGAGACGAACGACCAAAAATACTACACGGAAAATCGAAAACACGAACAAAGAACCCACACATCCATATATGGGCCTGGCCCACCAAAACCAACGGTGGAGCCATTGGGTGGCACATTGGAGCTCTCCTTCTCTGGGTGCCCTATCGGACGCTCATAGCGTGCACGATGGACGTATCACCCGAACATCGACTCCGGGTGGACCGGCCTAGGTAGTCCGTCAATAATCTTGCTTCGCTCGCCCAGGTATGTCGCCCGCTCTTTTTTTTTCGCTTTTTTGTTTTTTGTTTTTATATTTTTTTACTTCTAAAAGTATGCGGATTTTGAATAAATATTTAAATTTAAAATTGTTCAAAATTTAAATTCAAATTAAATATGAACTTTAAAGTTGTTGAGATTTGAAAATTTTCAAACTTAGAAATCATCCATATTTGAAAAATGTCCAAATTTGAAAAAAAAAGAACTAAAAATTGATCGGATCTGAAATTTGTTCATATTTGAATTTGTTCAAATGTGAAAAATAGTCAGAAATTTAAAATGTTCACATTTTACAATAAAAACATAAATAAATAAGTAAAATAAAAAACAGATGAAAGGAAAATCGTGAAGAGCCGGCCAAACAGCAAAGAAAAGCGAGAATAGCAGAAAATACTAAAGAGAAAGACGAAAACCTGAAGAAAACCAAAAAAAAATCCCGCTAAATGGGCTGGGCCACCATGAAGACGCTTGCCCTCTCCCATTGGGCATAGAAAGCCTTCACTCTTCGTGAGTCTTCAAGGCTTCCCTTGGATGACATCCATTCAAGATCCAAAGGTTGATGTTATGCTAAGCCCAGTTCACGGCAAGAGCAAAATTAGAGAACGCGTGAGTCCTGAACTCGTGATGTTGTGAATTTTGACCATACGAGGTGCCGCGCGAGGCTGATTTTGGCGCCGGAGCAGGGAAAGGAAGCGAGCGAGGAGCTTTCACGGGGAGCTCGACGGCCAGGCGGCGCGAGCGAACAGGATCACGGCAAGCCGTCAATCACCACAAGTCCTCGGCCCCAAACAAAAAAAAAACCCTAGATTCGTTGCCTGCGGCGAATGGATATGGTGGTAGTGACGGTGCTTGGCGGCCCCAAGAGGCCGGATCCGCGGGGGTTCGCCAAAGGCGGCGGCACCAAGGACCATGACGAGAGAGTCTCAGACCTCCGCAACTTCTCTATATCGCCCTCGGACCTGCTGGATATCAACGACCTCGACCTCTACCGCGAGTTCTGGGAGTGGGAGAGGTTAAATGGCAATGGTTACGGCGCTGGAACCGGAATCTCCTTCGACGCGGAGAGTGCGTCTTCACCTCTGGCCACTTCTGCTCGATCATAATGCACCAACTTATATGGATCTAACTAATCTCGTGTCCCCGCGTCGTCGTGATTTTGATCGGATTTTGCTTTGCAGCGGATCTTCCAAACATGGAATTCACAGACGGACCCAGGATTCCGGAGTTTGCTCGGACCATGCCAACCCTGCAGGTCTACGCCATGAAGGTGACCCAGATATCTCATCCCCTCCAGTGGCCTCTCCACATCTACGGAGTAGTTGCGGTGCGTGACTACAAGGATAGCAAGCGCAACATCCTCTTTCGCCGTGACCGGGATAATTTTCAGACCCTCAATTTGCCGAAGGTTTGATTCCGTTGCATCAGTACGCGGCTTAGTCTTATTTTATGTTCGTTTATACTCCCTCTGTTCTGCTTTAATCGACGCGGAGTGGTGGCGATGCTAGCATATAGTAGCATATATACGTATGTGGTGTCCGGCTTCGATAAAATCGGATCGGAGGTACCAGCGAGTTACTTTTGATTATTTCTGTTGCCAAATGATCCCGCATCACCTGTGCTAACACGAAATATAGAAGGAAATATCTTTGATTATTCCATCTCGTTTACTTCAATGTTTTTGAACGCGGCAACAGAAAATGAAATCTGAGTGTACGTGGACACTGGTGGCCTGGTGGCCTGGTGGCCTGGTGGGGATCAGGGTCAAAATCTCCCCTCCTACCCTGCATTGTTTATGTCTGCATACTTGTTCATTTTTTTAGCAAATGTTGGAATGTATGGTTTTAGTGCTTCATGAAGAAAAAAATGTTGGAGTGAATCGATTTAGTGATTCATGAAAAAAAAACAGATCAAACTGTCTTTCATTTGTTCAATAATGTTGCTCTCATGTTAGCAATCTTCTGTTGCTATACTGAATAGTTAATCTGAATGAGTGTCATCGATAATCCAGCTGTTCTCTATGTAACATTGTGTTTTACACGTTTAACATATTGAAGAGCTGATAGTTCACATGTGTATGTTTGTCCCACATGTACAGGACTCACTCTTGGAACTTACAGGCCCTAGCCGCGCGGTTGTGCTGAGGGGACCCCGTGCATTTGAGATTGATCTCAAAGTCAAGGGTAACGGAACACCATCTGAAGACGAAGCTTTATGCTACAATGCCTTTATATACAACAATCTTGCCGACTATGGTAAATATGGCCAGGCCAGAACAGTGGTCTCGTGCCGAGCAAGCACAACACTATTGAGGTCAGGTTGGCTCATCTGAAAAACAGGCTTTCTGTGCACTTTTCACTGCTCACACCAAGAGCATTGATGATCGAATGGTGCTTCTGGACTCAAGAGGTTGTGAGGTGGCCGTCGATGAAACCGGACAAGTCAAATTGCAGCGGGGTATCGTCACCGTGGAGGAGAGTGGCGGGCTTGTTGTTGGTGTCCGGGCTGCGTGCGACCATGCTGCTATGGAGAGTGGGCATTTTGTGGAGAAACAGCTCGATTTCGAACCTCGGTGTGGCTTGAGAAGCGAAGATCAATTCGATATTGGGTTTAACAAGGTGCATGTTGTGGTCGCCTGGTCATTGATTTGACATACAGCTTAAGCTTGTACGGTATGTGTTTCAAGCTGCTAATGAATAGTTACTTTAGAAATACAGATTTCGGATCAGGAGGCATATATCCATTACAAAGTACATGTCCAAAATCACGCTGTGTAGTATGCAAGCTCTCTAGATTGTCGCTCTCTCCAAAAAAAAAAAAAAGCTGCTTAACTTTTGTAGATTCGAATGTATCTATAACTAAACTATGTCTATATATATATCCGTATCTAGATCAAGTTGATCAGATTTTTTAGTGACGGATGTGGGTATAAGAATTTTGGAGTACTGCATAATAGTCCTGGGAGCAAGCACCATAATATAATACCCCCTATTCGGAAATATTCAACATTCTCATATGCCCAAAGAACACTATTCTGCGAGAGGATTACAACAGTATATACAGGTTTGAAGATAAACATACTTTACGAAGTTGATTAACTCAAGCAGAAAATATATACTCAATTGAAATGGGAATATATACTTTTAAACTTTAGTCCATGAAAAGTGAACAATAAGAAGATACAATTGACATTAATGAATAACCCGATAACGTAAGTTTTTTGCAAGCGAGTTAAGAAAGAAAACCTAACATAGGAGGTTGTACAATTATTAGGTAGAAGTGAGTGTTTTTTGATAAATAATGCTTCATTACTTAAAAGGTGCTAGCCCGCTAGGACCAACAATTTCTCTTTTGAACAACACATTTGGTGGTGAATTTTCCAACACCTTACCGAGTGTATCGCTTTTGTGACGCAAATATTGTACAAGGCCGGATATTGTTCTCAGAATGTGGCAGTAGCTTGCCATTTATCCTCACAAAACCTAATTTCTGAGTCATCCCTAATAGAGAAAGAACAATATGGGAAGAAAAAATTTCTTTGTCACCATTAGGCTAGCCCAGAAGTGTGAGTCACCTGATTTCCAATGAACCTATGATCTAAGGTGCTTTCTCCTAAGGAGGGTTTACCACATTCCATCTTTAGAAATAAGTTTCAAAATCCATTTACTAAGGAGGGCCATCTTCTTGACATCGAGGTCATGAATCTCGAGTCCTCGTTGGTCTTTAGGGCAGTATATGAAAGAAAAATTGAATTGAGAAATGTCGCGATATCTGTGTCATTGCCGACTTGCTGAGTTGAATGATCATAGGAGAAGTAAAAATACAATGTCACCTTTTTTACGATTCTGGGTCGACTCGTACTTCCATAGTTTTTAAACAATTAAGTAAATCATAACTTTAGTTCTGTGAAAAGTGTAACCTTAGAAAGAGAGAGGTAGATAGAGGGTGCTGGGAGAGGGGGGGGGGGAGAGAAGAAGGTAGAGAGGGGAGGGGGGGAGGGAAGGAGCGGGAGAAAGATGGGATGGGAGAGAGGGATCGAGAGGGAAGAAGAGAGAGGAGGGAGAGAGAGTTGTGTAATCTTGGATTAGGCTAGTGTCAAGAGGACTTAGTTGGTTCCCAACAAGTTAAAGAGTCCAAATCTGCTCTTATCTCCAAGTTATATGCACGGTGTAGGCATGTTATACTAGTTTTTATGTGTAAAAATAAGAAATTAAATGGACAACACTACAACCTACATACTCCTGCATCTTTCTTAAAATGAAATACTAAAAAGGTTTAGTTATGGTGTGATTATAACAGTAAGTACAAAGAAACCGATGGTTAACTACTGATCCCCTATCCATGACCATGAAATGCAAATGAGGAAGAAATGAAACTGCCAAGCAAGCGAGAGCGCGGATTGTATTCAAGGACAATGTACTTGTTTATACATCCTACACTCTAGAATTCTCCCGAAACTTGAAGGTGCTATAGCTAACGATTTCTATCAAGTTACTTGCAAGATTCACATAATCTCTAATGTTCTACTAAGTTCTATAATATTTAAATATATTATGAATAAAGGCACATCTAAAGGCACTATATTACATTAACCACGATAAATAATTTTTAGAGCAATACAATATTTTATTTGCTTATATTCTGGATGAAATCCATTAGAAAAATATTGTATTTAGTAATAAAGCTAAATTTAAAATATAAAAAAACTGAATCAATATTCAAATTTAGTTTAGCACAAAAATATGGTTTGTAGTAATAGTAATAATAATAAACATCATATCTAATTAATATACATAAGTATGGTTACACTTTTGTTTCACTATTTATACCAAGATAGTATTTTGAAAGACATACAAAGTAGGCTACATTAGTATTGGATAAGTTGCGGTGTAGTAAAGATGCTTAGTATAAATAATGGTGTCGGTGGTTGCGGTTAACAACTTAACGCACATTAGATTGACAAAGTTATTGGCCAGGTTTATGGATGGAAATTGGTAGCGGGTAGTTCATATTATTCGACATCCGTATTCGAAAAAACGCTAATACGACAAGCGAATATCCGCATCCGAACGCTTAGCGTATCCGTATCTGGGTACTATCCGAAGAAATTGATTGAATGTGGAAATGGTAGAGAAAATCCAGCCGGATCCGGATACGAATTCGGATGTATCCGTATCCGATGCAGGTATCGCTAGGCAGCATCTTAGCTTTCTTGCCAACTCCCAGATACAGCCCACTAATAATCCAATAGCAACCAGGCCAAAAAGAAACGTATTAAACAATGCCCTAGGAGGAGGATTCGTATTTTACGTGAACTACGCTTGCCGTCTTAGCTCCAGAGGCAGATCACATCACGATTCACGCATCTGTGTGCGGCTCTCGCCACGACGGCGACTTCCGCGCAACTCGAGTGTTGCTTCTCCACGCCGGCTGCCGGTAACCTGCACTCCTTTATTCTTCCATAGGTAAGTTGGCTGTTGCTCAGTTATACGTACGTCCGGCTACGGCTGCTAATTTTTCCAACCAATCTTTCAGTTCTGTGTGAAAAGATTAAGTAGATCGACCATGGTTGCTAAATCTTCAAAGAAAGCTACAAATGCACAGGTAGTTGAATGAAATTTTCATGCGTGGATGTGTACACTTGCAGATCTCGATCTGTATATTAATTTTATGTTATGGCAGATTGCTGGAGCATCTAGAGCTGCAATTGAAAATGGACCGAATGGAAGCAATGGGGTCGATCAGGATGGTAGCCGAGGTGGCACTGCTACAAACGTACAAGAAAAAGCGGCAGCAAAGATAGGTCTAAAGGTGAAGGAAGGAAAAAAAGAAAAAGAAAACCTCAGAAGTTTGGGCACACTACACTGATATTATAGAAGAAGAAAAGGTAGATGACAAGGTCATCAATGTTGTTAAGGCAGAATGCAAGTTCTGTAAAACTGTTCTTGAAGCTGGCAGTAAGCAAGGTACATCACGTTTATGGAATCATTTTAAGGCAAAACATGCACTTAGCAAGAATCAGACACAACTTAATCAGACCATATTAGGAGGAGATGCTAATCTAAATACTTGGAAATATGATGAGGCAGCCAGCGTTGATAAGTATCACATTGCAATTATCATGCATGAATATCCATTTAACTTTTCTCAGCATGAATACACCAATGACTTCATCAGATCATTATGCCCTTCATTTCCCATAAGGTGCCGGAAGACTACCAAGTCAAAGATAATGGAAATTTATCGCAAAGAGAAGCTCGAGGTTTTTGATAAATTATCTTCTTTGAACTGCCGATTCAGTTGCACAATGGATATGTGGACCTCTAATCAAAATAAGGGTTATCTATGTGTTACCTGTCATTTCATTGACACTGATTGGAAAATTCAGAAGCATATTATAAACTTCTTGCATCTGGAAGGAAGACATACATGAGTGAATATGAGCACTGCTTTCATGGGTGAAATGGCTGCATGGAATATTGATCATAAGTTGTTTGCTTTGACATTAGACAATGCTTCTTCAAATGATGTTTGTGTGAACACTATCGTTTCGACCCTTGAAAATCATGATTCTCTATTATGCCATGGAAAGTTCTTTCATGTGCGTTGTGCTGCACATATAATTAATCTCATTGCTAGGGATGGTGTGAACACAATTGCAGCTGCTATAGATAACATTCATGCATCAGTTCTTATTGTCAGGAGCTCCACTCTGCAGTTGGAGATATTTATGAAGCAAGCTACAGCCATGGGAATATGCACAAAAAAGGGAGTTTCTCAAGACGTGTCAACTAGGTGGAACTCAACCTACTTGATGCTAGATGCTGCCATCCACTATAAAAAAGGTTTTCCAAAGGCTTGCTATTTTGCATCCTGATAAGTATCGCAAACATGCTCCTAGTAATGACGAGTGGGATAAGGCAAGTGTAGTATGCTCATCCTTGAAGATGTTTTACAATGTGACTACCTTTTTTCTGGATCTTCCTACCCTACTGCTAACCTATTCTTTGGAGAATTCTCTGAGATTAACATTCAGCTCATGGAGTGGATTAACACCACGGGAAATAATGGTTTCATTTCTGCCATGGCAAAGGCTATGAAAGATAAATTTGACAAGTACTGGGACATAAGTAATGTTGCGCTAGCCGTTGCATGCATGTTAGATCCTCGGTACAAGATGAAGGTGGTTGAGTTTTACTACAAGGAAATGTCAGCCAACTCCGGAGTTATAGAGATAACAAGATTTAGAAATGTTGTTCAAGAGTTATTTGATTCTTATGCATCTCTTTACAATCCTGCAATTGGCACTACACAACCTTCATAGGAGGATTATAACGTCAGTAGGAGTACTAATGTTGGGTCACAAAAGAGAAAGCTCAGTGCTTTTCTTAATGATATAAGTGAAGTAGACCAAGATAAGTCTGACTTGGAGAAATATTGCAGCGAGCCATTGTTAAGTTGGCCCGAAGGTGAAAATTTTGACATTTTGTCTTGGTGGAAGACCCACGGTTCACAGTATCCTGTCCTTGCCATGGTTGCAAGAGATGTTTTGGCTATTCCTGCATCGACAGTTGCATCTGAATCTGCTTTCAGTGCGGGAGGACGAGTGATTGACAAATATCGCAGTCGTTTGGACCCTGAAGTGGTCGAGGCTTTGATTTGCACCAAAGATTGGATAAGAGCCTCGAGAAAAGGTAAACACATAAAAGTAAGCAATTGTTTTAGTTCTATTATTTTTTTAGGCAATACTAATTTATTTGTTTATTTATTCCAGACAAAAAGGATATAGCTTCAATAGTAGAAGATTTAGTTGTTATTGATGCACATGAATTAGCTGAAACAGATATAGAAGATGAAGATGTACAAGAACGAGGTGAAGAGCCATTCTTCATATAATTTCCAAATATCCTCATATACTTTAATACAAATTAATAAATATTACTTTTTGTGTCGCAGGTGGTTCCAACACTAGGGACGATCCGAACACAACGTAGATGGCATGCGAGATTGATGGATAGTTGGAGAATGCTCACGGCAGTTATATTCTATATGACCGTTGTCTCTATATCTAGTTATTTGTGTGGCTGGAACAACTGAACATGTGGTTGTTTCTACATCGACACTAGGTTATTTTATCGCTTGAATGATCGGACAAGTGCTTCGAATTATATCCATTTGCTAGTAGTACTTCAGAACGTGGACATATTTATTTTGGTCTTACCAGGATTATTATTATTGAGTCTTTAAATCATATCACTCGGATTCATTACATGTTATTGATCTATATAGTTTGTGGATGTATTCCTCTAAAATATTTGTTAGATAAAGTTTGTCGCTAAAGTTGTAGGATATTCGTATCCGTTCCGAATTGAGAAAACATCCGATCATCCGTATTCGTATCCTTATTCGTTTTGAAAATATGGAAATGGAAATGGAAAGAGCACTATCCGATCCGCATCCGATCCGTTTCCACCCATAGCCAGATTACAGTGTTACAAGCAATTTCATCAAAGTCAGCCACAAACTTAATTTGGGCTTTGGCCAGAAGATAACGGTTATACATCAAGAAAAATAATGTTATCCCGCTTATTACTAAAATATCATTAAAATAGACAAATTTTTACTCTTAATAGTTCTTTTGTTTATAGAAATGTCAAAATAGTTCACTAAACCAAAGATAAAAGTTTATGAATAAGGGTGGTATATATCATGTGCACACTATAATAATTTCCACATGAGCTTAATTGTAGTGTGTCATAAATGGCAAATTAATAATAATGTTTTCTCTATAGTTTTTCAAGTTTTTTTTATGTTTGATTTATCTGTATTCTATATGCATGCATTGTTGGACAATAAGGACTTCATGTATGCGCTTTTAGAAAATAAACTTTCTAGTGGTGTTTCACATGTCGTTGCTTCACCTAGTCATACTGCTGAAATTTTGCCTTGGGCCTTAGCCCATGTCCCAATACAATTCTGAAAAAGGGGTGGAATTAAAGTTTAGTCCCACATTGCTAGTTGGGTGAGAGTTGGAGTGATATATAAGGTGGGCTGTTCTAGTCCTAGTAAGTGAGTGAGAAGAGAGAGAGCCCTCGCGCACTCCTCCTCCTCCGCCCGCCTCTCCTCGCACGCACGTTACGACGCTCCGCGGGTTGCGGCGTGCACCGAGCGACGGGACAGTAGGCCTCCGGAACCCTGCCTCTCGTAGACCTGTACGGGTGAGGGGCAATTAGGTTTTTGGGGAGCGTTCACGCGTGATTACTGGCAACACGACGTCGTCCGACGATGACTTCCCTCCGGAACCCTGCCTCTCGTAAACCTGTACGGATGAGGGGAAATCAGGTTTTGGGGAGCGTTCACGCGTGACTACTGGCAACACGACGTCGTCCGACGACGACTTCCCGAATGACGACTTCTTCCCGGACATCGACAACCTCTTCGGCAACCTCAACATGGGCGACAACCAGGATGATGTTGCCGCCAACATCGCTGCTGCTGCGGCTACTGCCGCCAACGCTGGACGGTACACGTTTATGTCCTTCTCGTTTTAGATCTTACTAGAGTTCCTAGTATTGCAGTTTGGAGTAGATGCGATAGGTTTATCTTATCTAGATACTATATGTTTATCTACTATGTTGATTTGCATGATTAGTTCATCTGCTGTCTATGTAGTCATGATTTATCAAGTATCCTGATTGTAGGCAAATGAATTGAAGTGGCATTGCCGCTGCTACTAGGCCGCCTCTCTTTGATGGTTCGCACTATAAGAGGTGGCCCACGAGGGAAGTTCTCTGGTTTCAAAACCTGAACTGCGATAGCGCCCTTCTTGGCAAACCTGAGGCTGATCTTTCTCCTGCTCAGGAGGAAGCTCACAAGAAAGTCGATGCCATGTTTAAGGCGGCTCTCTTCAGTATTCTTGCGGATAACATTGTTGACCCATGCATGATTTTTGAGCATGGTAAGGATGCGTGGGATGCACTCGAGGCCAAATTTGGGGTCTCGGATGCTGGCACTGAATTGTATGTCATGGAGCAATACTATGATTACAAGATGACTGGTGAGCGCTCCGTTGTTGAGCAAGCTCATGAGATACAGTCTCTTGCCAAGGAACTTGAGCAGTTTAAGTTACCGGACAAGTTTGTGGCCGGTGGCATTATTGCCAAGCTTCCTTCTTCATGGAGGAACTTTGCTACTTCTCTGAAACATAAGAGACAAGAGTTTTCCGTTTCGTATCTCATTGGGTCTCTTCATGTGGAAGAGAAGGCGAGAGCAAAGGACGCACGTGCTCGAGACTTTGAGGGAGGTTCTAGTGCCAATGTGGTACAGAAGAAAAACTTCCAATCCCACAAGTTCAAGAACAAGAATAAATCTGAAGGCAAAGACAAGTTTGATGGCAATAACAAGGCCTCATACTCAACCAACTTCAAGAAGAAGATTGATAAGAAGAAAGGGGCTTGCCATGTCTGTGGTGAGCCTGACCATTGGGCCCCTAATTGCCCTAATCGCTATGATAAGCATGGGAATGGCGGCAAGACCGCCAATGTTGTTATTGCTAGCGATACTGAGATGAAGGACGCTGGGTACGGTATTTCCCATATTGTCCTTTCAGTATGTAACTCTCCTGATTGGTGGATTGATACATGTGCCAATACAAATGTATGTTCTGATGTTTCCATGTTTTCTTCTTATCAGGTCGCAAGGACTTGCTCTGTGCTGATGGGAAACGACTCACGTGCTTCTGTTCATGGTCTTGGTACGGCAAATCTGAAGTTTACTTCGGGGAAGACCATCCAGCTGAAGAATGTGCAGCACGTTCTCGTCAGCGGATCACTCTTATGTCGAGATAGTTTTAAGTTGGTTTTTGAGTCCAATAAAGTTGTAATTTCTAATTATGGACAATTTGTTGGAAAAGGTTATGAGTGCGGAGGCTTGTTCCGCTTATCTTTATCAGACTTATGTACTCAAATTATTAATCATGTTAGCGATGATAGTGAGTCCAATATTTGGCATTCACGAATTTGTCATATTAATTTTGGATGCATGACGTGGCTAGTCAATATGAATTTAATTCTGAAATTTACTACTGTCAAGAGTTCCAAGCAAACTAAGCAACCTCGCAAGTTTCACAAGACTGCTGAGGTAAGAGATTTGTCACCGCTGGAACTCATACATTCAGATCTTTGTGAGATGAATGACGAGTTGACAAAAGGTGTAAAAAGATACTTCATTACGTTAATTGATGACTCCACTCGATATTTGTTATGTGTACCTTCTGAAATCTAAAGATGAAGCTTTTAATCACTTCAAAATCTATAAAGCTGAAGCATAAAACCAACTTGATGGAAAGGTTAAACGGCTTAGGTCTGATCGTGGTGGAGAGTACTTTTCCAATGAGTTTGATTCTTTTTGTGCATAGCATGGTATTATCCATGAGAGGACGCCTCCCTACTCACCTCAATCTAATGGGGTGGCCGAAAGACAATGAGTAAACAAATGAATCATATAGCAAATACTTTTCATGAATAATACTTTCAAGACAAGCATCAATAGGACTTGCATAAGAGTTACTCATAAAGAAATAAATTCTTAGTAGAAAGCTTTGAAGCAACACAAAGGAAGATATAAGTTTCAGCGGTTGCTTTCAACTTCAACATGTATATCTCATGGATAATTGTCAACACAAAGTAATATAACAAGTGCAATAGGTAAACATGTAAGAATCAATGCACACAGTTCACACAAGTGTTTGCTTCTAAGATAGAAAGAATAGGTAAACTGAATCAACAATAAAGTAGAAGAATGGCCCTTCGCAGAGGGAAGCATGGATTACTATATTTGTGCTAGAGAATTTCATTTTGAAAACATAGAAACAATTTTGTCAACGGTAGTAATAAATCATATGTGTTATGTATACGATATCCTATAAGTTGCAAGCCTCATGCATAGTATACCAATAGTGCTTGCACCTTGTCCTAATTAGCTTGTATTAACATGGATTATCATTGCATAGCATATGTTTCAACCAATTGTCACAAAGGGGTACCTCTATGCCCCCTGTACAAAGGTCTAAGGAGAAAGCTCGCATTGGATTTCTCGCTTTTGATTATTCTCAACTTAGACATCCATACTGGGACAACATAGATAACAGATAATGGACTCCTCTTTAACGCATAAGCATTCAACAACAGATAATATTCTCATAAGAGATTGAGGATTAATTGTCCAAACTGAAACTTCCACCATGAATCATGACATTAGTTAGCGGCCCAATATTCTTCTCTAACAATATGCATACTCAAACCATTTGATCATGAAAATCGCCCTTACTTCAGACAAGACGAACATGCATAGCAACTCACATGATATTCAACAAAGGTAAAAGTTGATGGCGTCCCCAGAAACATGGTTACCGCTCAACAAGCAACTTCTTAAGAAATAAGACACATAAGTACATATTCTTCACCACAATAGTTTTTAAGGATATTTTCCCATGAGCTATATATTGCAAATACAAAGGATAGAATTTTAAAGGTAGCACTCAAGTAATGTACTTTGGAATGGCAGAGAAATACCATGTAGTAGGTAGGTATGGTGGACACAAATGGCATAGTTTTTGGCTCAAGGATTTGGATGCACGAGAAGAATTCCTCTCAATACAAGGCTAGGCTAGCAAGGTTGTTTGAAGCAAACTCAAGTATAAAACGATGCAGCAAAACTCACATATGAACATATTGCAAGCATTATAAGACTTTACATCGTCTCCTTGTTGTTCAAACACCTTAACCGAGAAAATATCTAGACTCTAGAGACCAATCATGCAAACCAAATTTTAACAAGCTCTATGTAGTTCTTCATTACTAGGTACAAGGTACATGATGCAAGAGCTTAAACATGATCTATATGAGCACAACAATTGCCAAGTATCAAATTATTCAAGACATTATACCAATTACCACATGAAGCATTTTCCGTTTCCAACCATATAACAATGAACGAAGCAGTTTCAACCTTCGCCATGAACATTAGGAATAAAGCTAAGAACATATGTGTTCATACGAAACAGCGGAGCGTGTCTCTCTCCCAAACAAAGAATGCTAGGATCCGATTTTATTCAAACAAAAACAAAAACAAAAACAAACATACGCTCCAAGTAAAGCACATAAGATGTGACGGAATAAAAATATAGTTTCACTAGAGGTGACTCGATAAGTTGTCGATGAAGAAGGGATGCCTTGGGCATCCCCAAGCTTAGATGCTTGACTCTTCTTAAAATATGCAGGGATGAACCACGGGGCATCCCCAAGCTTAGACTTTTCACTCTTCTTGATCATATTGTATCATTCTCCTCTCTTGACCCTTGAAAACTTCCTCCACACCAAACTCGAAACAAACTCATTAGAGGGTTAGTGGATAATTGAAAATTCATATATTAAGAGGTGACATAATCATTCTTAACACTTCTGGACATTGCACAAAGCTACTGAAAGTTAATGGAACAAAGAAATCCATCAAACATAGCAAAACAGGCAATGCGAAATAAAAGGCAGAATCTGTCAAAACAGAACAGTCCGTAAAGACGAATTTTTAAGGGGCACTTAACTTGCTCAGATGAAAATGCCCAAATTGAATGAAAGTTACGTACATATCTGAAGATCACGCACGTAAATTGGCAGATTTTTCTAAATTTTCTACAGCAGGGACGGCTCAATTTCGTGACAGCAAGAAATCTGTTTCTGCGCAGTAATCCAAATCTAGTATTGACTTTACTATCAAAGACTTTACTTGGCACAACAATGCAATAAAATAAAGATAAGGAGAGGTTGCTACAGTAGTAAAAACTTCCAAGACTCAAATATAAAACAAAGTGCATAAGTAAAATAATGGGTTGTCTCCCATAAGCACTTTTCTTTAATGCCTTTCAGCTAGGCGCAGAAAGTGTGAATCAAGAATTATCGAGAGATGAAGCATCAACATCATAATTTGTTCTAATAATAGAATCATAAGGTAACTTCATTCTCTTTCTAGGGAAGTGTTCCATACCTTTCTTAAGAGGAAATTGATATTTAATATTACCTTCCTTCATATCAATGGTAGCACCAACGGTTCGAAGAAAAGGTCTTCCCAATATAATGGGACAAGATGCATTGCATTCAATATCCAAGACAACAAAATCAACGGGGACAAGGTTATTGTTAACCATAATGCGAACATTATCAATCCTCCCCAAAGGTTTCTTTATAGCATTATCAGCAAGATTAACATCGAAATAACAGTTTTTCAATGGTGGCAAGTCAAGCATATCATAGATTTTCTTAGGCATAACAGAAATACTTGCACCAAGATCACATAAAGCATTACAATCAAAATCATTGAACCTCATATTAATGATAGGCTCCCAACCATCTTCTAACTTCCTAGGAATAGAAGTTTCAAGTTTTAGTTTCTCCTCTCTAGATTTTATGAGAGCATTTGTAATATGTTTTGTAAAGGCCAAATTTATAGCACTAGCATTGGGACTTTTAGCAAGTTTTTGTAAGAACTTTATAACTTCAGAGATGTGACAATCTTCAAAATCTAAACCATTATGATCTACAGCAATGGGATCATTGTCCCCAATATTTTGAAAAATTTCAGCAGTTTTATCAGTTTCAGCAGTTTTAGCAGTTTCAGGCAATTTTGCACGCTTTGCACTAGGAGTAGAAACTTTGCCAACACCAATTATTTTACCATTGATAGTAGGAGCTGTAGCAACATGTGAAGCATTATCATTACTAGTGGTGGTAATAGTCCAAACTTTAGCTACATTATTCTCTTTAGCTAATTTTTCGTTTTCTTCTCTTTCCCACCTAGCATGCAATTCAGCCATCAATCTAATATTCTCATTAATTCGAACTTGGATGGTGTTTGCTGTGGTAACAATTTTATTATCATTATCCTTATTAGGCATAAATTTCAATTTTAAAAGATCAACATCAGAGGCAAGACTATCAACCTTAGAAGCAAGAATATCAATTTTATCAAGCTTTTCCTCAACAGATTTGTTAAAAGCAGTTTGTGTACTAATAAATTCTTTAAGCATGGCTTCAAGACCAGGGGGTACACTCCTATTATTGTTGTAAGAATTCCCATAAGAATTACCATAACCATTACCATTAGCAGAAGGATATGGCCTATAGTTGTTACCAGAATTATTCCTATAAGCATTGTTGTTGAAATTATTACTTTTAATGAAATTCACATCAACATGTTCTTCTTGGGCAACCAATGAAGCTAAAGGAACATTATTAGGATCAACATTAGATCTACCATTCACAAGCATAGACATAATAGCATCAATCTTATCACTCAAGGAGGAGGTTTCTTCAACAGAATTTACCTTCTTACCTTGTGGAGCTCTTTCCGTGTGCCATTCTGAGTAATTTATCATCATATCATCAAGAAGCTTTGTTGCCGCCCCCAAAGTAATGGACATAAAGATACCTCCAGCAGCTGAATCCAATAGGTTCCGCGAAGAAAAATTCAGTCCTGCATAAAAGGTTTAGATGATCATCCAAGTAGTTAGTCCATGGGTAGGGCGATTCTTCACCAAAGATTTCATTCTCTCCCATGCTTGAGCAACATGTTCATTATCTAATTGCTTAAAATTCATTATGCTACTTCTCAAAGATATAATTTTAGTGGGAGGATAATATCTACCAATAAAAGCATCCTTACATTTAGTCCATGAATCAATACTATTTCTAGGCAAAGATAGCAACCAATCTTTAGCTCTTCCTCTTAAGGAGAAAGGAAACAATTTTAATTTTATAATGTCACCATCTACATCCTTATACTTTTGCATTTCACAAAGTTCAACAAAATTATTAAGATGGGCAGCAGCATCATCAGAACTAACACCAGAAAATTGCTCTCTCATAACAAGATTTAGTAAAGCAGGTTTAATATCAAAGAATTCTACTGTAGTAGCGGGTGGAGCAATAGGTGTGCATAAGAAATCATTATTATTTGTGCTAGTGAAGTCACACAACTTAGTATTTTCAGGGGTACCCATTTTAGCAGTAGTAAATAAAGCAAACTAAATAAAGTAAATGCAAAGTAACTAATTTTTTTGTGTTTTCAATATGGAGAACAAGACAGTAAATAAAGTAAATCTAGCAACTAATTTTTTTGTATTTTTGATATAAAGAGCAAACAAAGCAGTAAATAAAAATAAAACAAAGCAAGACAAAAACAAAGTAAAGAGATTGGATGTGGGAGACTCCCCTTGCAGCGTGTCTTGATCTCCCCGGCAACGGCGCCAGAAAACTGTCTTGATGGCGTGTAAGACACACGTCCGTTGGGAACCCCAAGAGGAAGGTGTGATGTGTACAGCGACAAGTTTTCCCTCAGTAAGAAATCAAGGTTATCGAACCAGTAGGAGTCAAGGAACACGTGAAGGTTGTGTTATCACCAGATTTTAGACAAATCCAGAGGTGGGCCGGGCTTGGAAGATTACTTGGAAGATTTCTGAAGCGGCCTGGCACGAAGGGCTTTGGGCTGAATTGCCCGTGTATCTTTATTTAGTAGTTTATTATTTTAGAAGTTAGAGTTTACCTCGTGCACGGTTTAGTGCACGCCCACATTAGAAAGTCCCCTGGACTATAAATATGTACCTAGGGTTTATGGAATAAACAACAACTCACGTTCAACCCCAAAAAACAAACCAATCTCGGCGCATCGCCAACTCCTTCGTCTCGAGGGTTTCTATCGGGTAGCGACATGCTGCCTAGATCGCATCTTGCGATCTAGGCAGCACAAGCCCCACGTTGTTCATGCGTTGCTCGTATCGAAGCGCTTTTGATGGCGAGCAACGTAGTTATCATTAGATGTGTTAGGGTTAGCATTGTTCTTCGTTTAAGCATGCTTACGTAGTGCAACCCTTGCATATCTAGCCGTCCTCACGCCTATCTCAGGTGTGGGGCGGCACCCCGCTTGATCATTATTTAGTAGATCTGATCCGTTGCGATTGCTCCTTGTTCTACAAGGATTAGTTTAATATCCGCAATAGTTTGGCCTTACAAAGGGGGGAGGATCCTGTGGCACGTAGGGTGGCGTTCGCAAGTCCTAAACGGGATGTTCCTAGGATCAACTTCATGTTGGTTTTTTGGCCTTGTTTAGGATCGGCTTACGAGCACCGTGCGTGGCCATCCGGCCCAACCTCGGAGTAGGATGATCCGATTATGTGGTGAAAACCCTAAATCGTCGTAGATCTCATTAGCTTCATCTTGATCAAGCAGGACCACCAAGTATTCGTACACCCCGTACGGATCATGGGTGGATCGGCTCTTTGAGCCGATTCACAGGATAACCTGAGAGCCGATCGAGGCTCGTATTTAACGTTTACATGTATGCCCCGCAGAAACTAAGCGAGGCAATCTCATCACCTTCCCGACCGGGTATAGGTCGGGTGGCACGCCTCGCACTCGCAACGCCGCGTGTGACCAGAAGAGCATTGCGGGCCGTCGCTCGGAGGGGTCTCAGCCAGCCGCAGCTCTAGGCTCCCCCGGCTCTACGGTGTTGACAAGGCCGCTGCCCGCCGGTGGGTTTTGGCAGTCAACACATTCTCGGCACGCCCGGTGGGACAATCGTCTACATCAACCACATCGCCATCTACATCCGAGATGGCGGACGGCACGCCAGCTCACCTACGAGGATCCGCCCGACGACCTCAAGAAGCAATACAACGAGATCAAGGCTACCCTCGAAGCCGACCTCATCGGCTCTTTTCGCAGAACCCGTTCGGTGGCATCGGATGGAAGGGGTTCTCACCGAAGGTGCACTCGATGGGATAGACCTCTCTTCCCCGTCGGAGGAACGCACCAGTGGGTCCGCGGCAGGAGATCAACTACCCGGTGGCTCACTCGCTACACCGCCACTCGAGAACTTGGTCAACGTGCTTGGAGCGTGTCGCTCCGCGCGTGATCCAGGAGATCATGAGCCACCGGTACTCGCCGTCGAGGACCAGCTCTCGGGTCTCATCAAGGAGAGTTGCCTTTCCGAGTCCCGTCCACCGCTGCCGTTTACGTTGGCAGCACCGACCTGAAGTGCCGACTACACCGGCATTCCTCGTCTGCTGAACTGGTGGCGACCCCGGTGACTACCAGTTCTTAATGGAGGCGCCTAAGGAGATCCCTCATGGATACGCGTGCATGTATGTGCCGGATTGTGGTGACCGGGCACTCACAAACCAGGCCACAACATCGGGGACTCCGGCGAAGACAGGAGGAACGTCGGCGACAGAGCGTACGTGGCTAACTAAATACGCCACACCGACGAAACTCCCGAGCCCGGCTCCCGCAGCTGGCTCGGAGCTGGAAAAGCAAATGTGGCAGGCCAAGTACGCCACCCCGGCGAATCTTCGAGTGCAACTCCTACGGCCAGCACGGCGGATCAGATCGCACCATACCGAGAGACCAGTTCGGCATGATGCCGAAAAGAAGGGCGGTCGGCTATTCCAAGCCGTACCACGACGATTACGAGATGATCCCGCTGCCACCAAAATATCGGCTCCCCGACTTCTCCAAATTCGGTGGATCAGATGGCTCCAGCTCCATCGAGCACGTCAGCCGATATTTGGCTCAACTAGGACCGGCTTCAGTGTCGGATCAGCTACGCGTGAGGCTCTTTTCACAGTCCCTCACGGGATCGGCTTTTGGATGGTACACCTCTCTACCAGCGAACTCCATCCAGTCTTGGAAGCAATTGGAAGAACAGTTCCATATGCAATACCATTCAGAAGCTTCCGAGTCTGGCATTGCCGATCTAGCACAATTACGTCAGAAGCGCGGGGAAACGGTGACAGAATACATCCAGCGCTTCAGGAATCTTAGGAACCGATGTTATTCGGTTCGTATAACCGAAAAGGAAGCGATCGAGTTGGCAGTAGCAGGCCTTGCAACACAGCTCAAGGACATGGCCTCCCAAGCAGATTATCCCTCACTGGCGCACATGGTTCAGAAACTATCGGCATATGAACAGCGCCATCCCGACCTGTACCAAGACAAGTTCAAGCGTGCAGTAGTCATGGTCGATACGGAGGAGGATGAAGTGCCTGCGGGAGGCCAAGAGATAGCAGTGGCTGAGTGGACTCAGGGAGGAACCCCTGTGGCCTGCAAATGGGTAAAGCCACCAGGGCCGCCCATGGGATTTGATTTTGACGTGACCAAGACTGAACAAATCTTCGACCTCCTGCTCAAGGAGAAACAGTTGACGGTTCCTGAAGGTCTCAAGTTCCCCACGGCGAAGGAGCTAAACGGAAAGCCGTACTGCAAATTCCACAACTCGCTTTCCCATGCCACCAACGACCGCCGGGTGTGGCGTCAGCACATCCAAGCGGCGATAGAGAAGGGGCGGCTAATTTTCAACCAGTACGCCATGAAGGTCGACACCCAACCCTTCCCCGCCGTTAACATGGTAGGAATCACCTACCCTGAAGGTTGCCGACCAGGCCCCTCGTTCAGCATCAACATGGTAGGGCCCGGAAACCACTCCGGCAAAGATGGAGATGAGGGCAGCTGCTCTCACAGACAAGGATACGAGATGAGGCCGCTCCATGCGATCGGCTCCGTCATGATGGCAAGCGCTATGTCACGAGAGGGAGAGGTGAAGAATATAAGATATCAGCGACCCTCTCTCGATCACCTCCTCAACAAATATGTTAATCAGTATGGTCAACGCCGGCGACCCTATTACGGTGATAAAGAAGATCGTTTGGCTAGAGAAGCCGGAAGATATCGTCGGCGGGATCACGATGAGGAGGAGCACGAGCGCTATGCCACGGAAGCATCAAGGGAGCAAGACGACAACGCCGAGGCATTGGGACTGCCCCTTCTTCGATACACTCGCTGGGATTCAGGAATGAGCCGATTGCCCACAATCGGCAATTGCCCAGAATGCAATCAGAAAAAGAAGGAGGCAGCCAACGTGTCTGTGTTTGAGCGCCTAGGGCCTCTCCCGTCACAAAGCAAACGCGCTGAGTCACCTCGTTGGGCAGATCTTGAGGATTCAGAAGACGAGGGAAAAGTGGAAGAAGACAGGTATCACCGGCCAAGGTGGTGCCCTGACGGACTCAGCCGTTCCCAGAAGCGCAGGGGTCAGCGATTGCGCGGCCTGGAGGAAGCCGAAAGGTTGTACCTGCATACGCTAAGAAAGGCACGGCCCGATCTGGCTGCAAAGGTTCAGCGAACCCTGGATGAAGAGGGTCGTCCACGGAAAATGGAGTGGCGCCCTAAACAGAGGAAAGCCGATGATGAGACATCGGCTGGCACAAACATGGTACTCGTCTTGCCGACAGAGCGTAGTGCTCCACAACTCTACGGAGCACACAAGGTGGACGACAGACGAGCGCATCAAGTCGGAGGTTGGGTTGGTTTCATCCAGCCCGACCAAGTAGCAAGATCAAACCAATGGGCAAACCGAGAGAGGCTGATCCTTGTGATCGGCCCCAAAAATTTACGAAGGGAACTTACAAAACCTTCAACGAACAAGCAACGTGGAGGCCGATTCCAGCAATCGGCCAAAATTATCCTCACCTACCTTTCTGCCTGGGTTCAACATGTTATCCAACAGAGCCGATACCATCAATTCTCTTGACAGAATCGGCTCGGGGGGCACCCAGGTAGATAAGAAGCATCTCATCTTCTGGTGATGGGTATTGGAATATGGGGGCCGATGCACAGGTCGGCCGTAATAAAAGTGAAAATTCGAAAATTTTCGAGCACAGCCGATGCCCATCGACTCAAGGGGAGTAACTGTTGCGATCAGGGGGTCAATACAACACAAGGGGGACTCCTCAATGGAGCAGTTTGGAAGCTCAGATCCTCGCTTCAAGAACAGTGTCAGGAGCAGCATGGGCGTGCGGATCAGGTCAAGGATGGATTGCATCAGGTCCACCAAAGGAAAGGAGCCTATCTGGCCGGCAGGAACTGAAGAAACTCGGGGGGCAGCTCACCTTGAGGGCTCTCTGCTTTGGGAAGCCGATTTATGTTTAAATCGGCTAGCTCGGCATAAGGAGTTCCCTCGGACATGATCGAGCCCAGGTCCATGTGGCTCTGTTTTGCCTCGGCTAAGACTCGGGGGGCAACAAGCCTGGAAGATGCCCTGTTTTTAAGAGCCGATTAGAGTCACCTCGGCTGCGGCTGCATCATGGTCGTCTCAGGGAAGAACTGGGAAGGAAAAGCCGTCGTCTAGTACAGGGCCTGGACTATGCTGTTGCTGCAAGAAAAGGGAAGAAGTCCGACGCGTTGCTGTCGGTCTTAGCATGACAAACGGAAGGAATGAAATTGGAGCGATTAAAAGATGAATGGAAAGAACAATTTCATTAATTCCAAGGAGCGGCTTTACAAGAAAGAGCCGATGGCTCTCAAAAGAGGGATCCGGTGCCTAGTGCACCTGCTACTACTAGTCCTATACTACTAGTCGTCGCTGTCCTCGTCATCGCCGCCGTCGACATCGTCGGCGCTGCTCCCGAGGAGCTCCTCGTCGCCGCTGCCCCAGCCCTTGGCCGGAGCCTCTTCCTCCTCGTCATCATCATCATCCTCGCTGTCCGCCCAGGAGCGGAAGCGCTTGGTCGGCGGATACCCGATGGAGGAGGAGGAGTCATCCTCCTCCTCTTCCTCTTCGTCATCATCTTCGTCCTCGCTGTCCGCCCACATGCGGGGGCGCTTCTTCGGCGGGAGCTTGGCGGAAGGGGAGGCCTTGGCCTTCGCTGCTTCTCCTTCTTTCTCCTCCTTGTCGGAGGAGAAGGGGTTCACTGCGGGGTGGAGGCTGTCCTCGTTCTTCTTCTTCGGCGAAGATTGGGGGAAGAGTTTTGAGAAGGAAGAGGAAGAGGAAGACATCGCTACAGGAGGAGAGGGTTTTTTGGTGCCGATAGCTGGGATGGAATAGAGGATAAAGAGAGCTAACCAGTCGGCACGGTTAAATAATGAGAAATCTGGTGAAGGTTTAATGCCATTACAGCTTCCAAGGGATCGATGCTAAAGCTGTCGGAATTTTTAGAGAAGCTGAGAAGACAGGGCATAATGATGACGGATGCTGTAACGGCTCTGCTCTGCCACGACATGACCCTTCGAAGGGAAAGCATAATGATTTTGGAAATGTTATTTCCAAAACCAGGGGGGCATGTGTTATCACCAGATTTTAGACAAATCCAGAGGTGGGCTGGGCTTGGAAGATTACTTGGAAGATTTCTGAAGCGGCCTGGCACGAAGGGCTTTGGGCTGAATTGCCCGTGTATCTTTATTTAGTAGTTTATTATTTTAGAAGTTAGAGTTTACCTCGTGCACGGTTTAGTGCACGCCCACATTAGAAAGTCCCCTGGACTATAAATATGTACCTAGGGTTTATGGAATAAACAACAACTCACGTTCAACCCCAAAAAACAAACCAATCTCGGCGCATCGCCAACTCCTTCGTCTCGAGGGTTTTTATCAGGTAAGCGACATGCTGCCTAGATCGCATCTTGCGATCTAGGCAGCACAAGCCCCACGTTGTTCATGCGTTGCTCGTACTTGAAGCGCTTTTGATGGCGAGCAACGTAGTTATCATTAGATGTGTTAGGGTTAGCATTGTTCTTCGTTTAAGCATGCTTACGTAGTGCAACCCTTGCATATCTAGCCGTCCTCACGCCTATCTCGGGTGTGGGGCGGCACCCGCTTGATCATTATTTAGTAGATCTGATCCGTTGCGATTGCTCCTTGTTCTACAAGGATTAGTTTAAGATCTGCAATAGTTTGGCCTGACAAAGGGGGAGGATCCTGTGGCACGTAGGGTGGCGTTCGCAAGTCCTAAACGGGATGTTCCTAGGATCAACTTCATGTTGGTTTTTTGGCCTTGTTTAGGATCGGCTTACGAGCACCGTGCGTGGCCATCCGGCCCAACCCGGAGTAGGATGATCCGATTATGTGGTGAAAACCCTAAATCGTCGTAGATCTCATTAGCTTCATCTTGATCAAGCAGGACCACCAAGTATTCGTACACCCCGTACGGATCATGGGTGGATCGGCTCTTTGAGCCGATTCACGGGATAACCTGAGAGCCGATCGAGGCTCGTATTTAACGTTTACATGTATGCCCTGCAGGAAACTAAGCGAGGCAATCTCATCACCTTCCTGACCAGGTATAGGTCAGGTGGCACGCTCTTGCACTTCGCAACGCCGCGTGTGACCAGAAGAGCATTGCGGGCCGTCGCTCGGAGGGGTCTCAGCCAGCCGCAGCTCTAGGCTCCCCCGGCTCTACAGTGTTGACAAGGCCGCTGCCCGCCGGTGGGTTTTGGCAGTCAACAGTGGCGGAGTGTAGTGCGGCGCAACACCAGGGATTCCGGCGCCAACGTGGAACCTGCACAACACAATCAAAGTACTTTGCCCCAACGTAACAGTGAGGTTGTCAATCTCACCGGCTTGCTGTAAACAAAGGATTAGATGTATAGTGTGGAAGATGATGTTTGTTTGCGAAGAACAGTAAAGAACAAGTATTGCAGTAGATTGTATTTCAGATGTAAAGAATGGACCGGGATCCACAGTTCACTAGTGGTGTCTCTCCGATAAGAAATAGCATGTTGGGTGAACAAATTACAGTTGGGCAATTGACAAATAAAGAAGGCATAACAATGCACATACATATATCATGATGAGTACTATGAGATTTAATCAGGGCATTACGACAAAGTACATAGACCGCTATCCAGCATGCATCTATGCCTAAAAAGTCCACCTTCAGATTATCATCCGAACCCCTTCCAGGTATTAAGTTGCAAACAACAGACAATTGCATTAAGTATGGTGCGTAATGTAATCAACACAAATATCCTTAGACAAAGCATCGATGTTTTATCCCTAGTGGCAACAAGCACATCCACAACCTTAGAACTTTCTGTCATTGTCCCAGATTCAATGGAGGCATGAACCCACTATCGAGCATAAATACTCCCTCTTGGAGTCACAAGTATCAACTTGGCCAGAGCCTCTACTAGCAACGGAGAGCATGCAAGAACATAAACAACATATATGATAGATTGATAATCAACTTGACATAGTATTCAATATTCATCGGATCCCAACAAACACAACATGTAGCATTACAAATAGATGATCTTGATCATGATAGGCAGCTCACAAGATCTAACATGATAGCACAATGAGGAGAAGACAACCATCTAGCTACTGCTATGGACCCATAGTCCAGGGGTGAACTACTCACACATCGATCCGGAGGCGATCATGGTGATGAAGAGACCTCCAGGAGATGATTCCCCTCTCTGGCAGGGTGCCGGAGGCGATCTCCTGAATCCCCCGAGATGGGATTGGTGGCGGCGGCGTCTCTGGAAGGTTTTCCGTATCGTGGCTCTCGGTACTGGGGTTTTCGCGACGAAGGCTTGGGGGAGCCGTAGGGCTGACAGGGGGGCCACACACTAGGGCGGCGCGGGTCCCCCCTTGGCCGTGCCGCCTTATGGTGTCGGCGCCCCGTGGCCCCACTTCGTATCTCCCTCGGTCTTCTGGAAGCTTCGTGGAAAAATAAGACCCTGGGCGTTGATTTCGTCCAATTCCGAGAATATTTCCTTTGTAGGATTTCTAAAACAAAAACAGCAGAAAACAGCAACTGGCTCTTCGGCATCTCGTCAATAGGTTAGTGCCGGAAAATGCATAATAATGACATAAAGTGTGTATAAAACATGTGAGTATCATCATAAAAGTAGCATGGAACATAAGAAATTATAGATACGTTTGAGACGTATCAACCGTGTTCCCACAAAGAACAAAACCATTAATCCATTTTAGGAATGGGAAAGGAAAAGGTTGAAACTCTCCTACTTACGTACTTGGTGTTGCTTGCCGAAAGTGAATGTGCTAATACCCGAGAAGCGCAAGCTTGGACCAAAAACCATGAATTGTGTTTTTCTGGGATATGCATTTCATAGCATTGACTATAGAAATCTGAGGTATCCGACATGCATGTTGGTAAAATTATGGAGTCGAATGATGTGACTTTCTTTGAGGATATCTTTTCCATGAAAGACACGTCTAGCTCATCAAATCAGGAGATGCCTAGTTCATCAAGTCAGGAGTTAGTTACAATTCCTAAACCTACCATTAATTGCGATAGAACACTATGATAATCTTGTGGAGGACGACAATGAAGCTCCCAAAAGGAGCAAGAGACAGAGGACTACAAAGTACTTTGGTCATGATTTCATTGTGTACCTCGTGGATGATACTCCCACTTCTATTTCAGAAGCCTATGCATCTCAGGATGCTGACTACTGGAAGGAATTTGTCCGTAGCGAGATGGATTCCATCTTATCTAATGGAACTTGGGAGGTTACTGATCGTCCTTATGGGTGCAAACCCGTAGGATGCAAGTTGGTGTTCAAGAAAAAGCTTAGGCTCGATGGTACTATTGAAAAGTACAATGCACGACTTGTGGCCAAGTGTTATACTCAGAAAGAATGCGAAGACTTCTTTGATACATACTCACATGTAGCTCGACTGACCACTATTCGAGTACTACTTTCCTTGGCTGCCTCACATGGTCTTCTCGTTTATCAAATGGATGTTAAGACAGCTTTCCTGAATGGAGAGCTCGATGAGGAAATTTATATGGAGCAGCTTGATGGATTTATAGTAGATGGCCAAGAGGGAAAGGTGTGTAAGTTGTTGAAGTATTTGTATGGTCTTAAGCAAGCACCTAAGCAGTGGCATGAGAAGTTCGAAAGAACCTTAACCGTTGAAGGCTTTGTTGTGAACGAAGCTAACAAGTATGTATATTATCGCTATGGTGGGGGCGAGGGAGTTATCCTTTGTCTCTATGTTGATGACATATTAATATTTGGGACCAGCCTTATTGTCATGAAGGAGGTCAAAGAGTTCCTATCTCGTTGCTTTGAGATGAAGGACTTAGGAGTAGCTGATGTAATCTTAAACATCAAGCTTCTCAAGGTCCTTCAAAAAAAATCAAGCTTCTCAAGGATGACGATGGTGGGATTACATTGCTTCAATCCCACTATGTGGATAAGATTTTGAGTCGCTTCAGGTATAGCGACTGCAAGTCCTCTCCAACGCCTTATGATCCTAGTGTGCTAATTCAAAAGAACAAAAGAGCTGCTAGAGATCAATTGAGATATTCTCGGATCATTGGCTCGCTTATGTATTTAGCCAGCGCCACGAGGCCTGACATCTCTTTTTTTGTAAGAAAATTGGCTCGATTTGTATCAAGACCTGGATATGTTCATTGGCATGCTCTTGAGAGAGTTTTGCGCTATTTGAAAGGCACTGCGAGCTATGGTATTCACTATACTGGGTATCCGAGGGTACTTGAGGGTTATAGTGATTCCAATTGGATTTCTGATGCTGATGAGACTAAGGCCACAAGTGGTTATTTGTTTACACTTGGTGGTGGCATTGTTTCCTGGAAGTCTTGCAAGTAGACCATCTTAACAAGGTCAACAATGGAAGCAGAACTCACAACACTAGAAACTGCCACTGTTGAAGCAGAGTGGCTTCATGAGCTCTTGATGGACTTACATGTGGTTGAGAAACCATTACCCGCTATTCCTATGAACTGCGATAATCAAACTGTGATTATCAAAGTAAACAGTTCTAAAGATAATATGAAGTTATCAAGGCATGTGAAGAGGAGATTGAAATCTGTCAGAAAAATGAGAAACTCCGGAGTTATTGCGTTGGATTATATCCAAACGTGTAACATCCCATGTTTGTAATAAAGTGAGAACATGCACTCGTGAGCATATCATGCATTTAATTTAATTGCTTAAAAGAAGTTGCATCTGAGTGGGAAACCTGACACTCTAAAATGGATAATATTTATATTTAATCTAAGTGTCCTTTAAAAAAAGTTCTACAACAAATAGCTACAAAGCAGTCCCGTTTTCTACAATGTTGATCAAATCCACTCCACGCAACAACCAGGCAGGCAGGTGAATTATTGGTGTCGTGCAACCTTTAGAAGGACATACAAAACAGTCGTGCTCAAAGCTCTTTCCCTGGATAAGTTGCAGCTACAGTAGCCGAGTAACACATCCATCGCCATCTCCAATCCTCATCCCAAAACCGACCAGAACCAGAGACTCTCCAAGAACCCAGCTCCCAAGCCATGGAGATCACCTAGGAGACCAAAATCTGGAAGAGGAACACCCAGGACCGTCGCTGGAGCCGAGGAGAAACAGACTAAGGAGGGCATCAGGGGAGGACGGGAGGAGAGAAGAAGAAAATACACAGCCTATCTCTGATCTGTTCTTCATATTTGAGAACAGGTACAGCCTGTGTGTGAGACTCTCAATCTTCCCTTTTTTGTTCCAGTTTTGTTGTATGGTTTTTCCTATTGGGATGAACGGATGCCTAGATTTGAAAAGGGTAATTAAGGTGAGAAGAGAGAACCACTCCTGAGAGGGCCTTTCTTAGACAAGTTTTCATGTAGCATCCCTTCTCAGTTTTAGCTATCTTTAACTTGGTTGGTTCTCTGAAAATCCTTTTTCTGTTGTGCCAATACTTGCCAAACTGAACCATGTACTGTTTCAGGCTCCACAAACAAGTAGAAAGATGTTAATTCTCATAGTATTAGGTGTAGTTCAGTACCTAGGTCCAGGTTCTGAAGTAAATCTCAGAAAACTGTCCGGTTAGCCTGGCTTTAGCACTAGTTGCAGTGTCCTTGTTTCAGTATACTGGCTACACATACGTTTCAAAATAACTTCTGCCAAAGAAAGTTATAGCTGAGACAATTTTAGTACTGGCAGTAGAACTTTTCATGAATCATCAGTTATTTACGTCGCCGAACTTCAGTTGAACACATTGGAACCCAAGCTCGACTAAATCCAGTTCTAGTCATATTGCTCCCTGACAGAATCATTGCAACTTAATCAATATTGGAAATTCATCAATATTGCTATCTGGTTAAGTTATCCCAGGTTTTGGAATCAGCAGTTTTGCCGCCCCTGTTTATTGTAAATTCAGGGAGCTAGACACCACTAGAAGGAAGTTAGCTGATTTGTGTCTGCTCGGTAAACAACTACCAGATCTAATGTTTCTTTATCTATACGTTAGCAATTCTGTAGCAAATAAGCTGAGCCACTTGAGTACCAGGTCGGTACGTGAAACTTAAATCTGGTCTAGCTGGACCAATATAACTACCGTGTGTTGTTCTGTCTAGTAAATGAAATCCACAGAATATTCATATAATCTCAGAAAAAGGCAAATAATATACCAAAATGTTCATAAAAAGAAGCTCTATTTGTTTATGTCAAAATCATGCATATTTAAGTCAAATACAATACTGTGTTAATAAGGATGATTTTGAACCCTTTCTTTAAATATGGAGTTTATGGGAATGCTACAGTTTGAGCATTTCCACTCCAATTAATATGGTGACCTAGTTCTAGGGCTACTTTGGAAGCATTAAAATGTCATGTCATCATATTGTATGCGCATTGCATTATGCCATGTTTTGATTGTGCTCTTCCTTTCCGGTATTTGGTTCTTCTCGATAGGGACCGAACGCGAGCCTGAGATCAACGCCACCGAAGAGCAGCACCCGAACAACGAGGGACAAGGCAAGCCCTAACCTGGTTCATATATGGTTTCGAAATGCTTTACTTCTGGTTCTTACATATTGCATCCGCTTCAAATATGTTTTATCGGAAGTTGTAGATATCCTATGTGTGCATATTCCATCTTTGTAGCCCAAAGTTACTGATCCACCGCTCCCAGCAAAACTAGGTCTGAGCTTGTTCGCATCGCTAGAGCCGTATATGTGTTATGCTTAGCCATGCTTAGCTGTTGAAGTCTGATCCATCCGGTTGATGAATCAGAGCTGCGAATGAACCTAGTTTGACAGGATAACGTGGTAAGATTGGTGATGATGTTAATAAACATGCTAAAGGCTTGGATGGGCCGCCACATGGGGATGTGGTGATTTGACTCGTTCTCGCCGATACTAGGACCTGAGTTCTCGCCTTCGGAACCAAGACTGAGCGTACAACCACACGGGGCCCATGGGAACCCCTTGGCCCGAACTTACCTAGCTTACCCATGAGTCAATTAGTTTGCGAGTTCCATTTGCCATACGCATGGGGAAAAGGTGAAAAAGGTTTTCAAAGTGCATCATACAGGGCGTGGCCGGGGTGAAGGATGCTGGAGGCATTGAACTGGATCCCCTGCACACAATGACCGGGAACGCCTCGAAGAATGGCTACCTACTATGATGGAGCTCCCCAGTTAGTTTGACTCATGGAATAGGCGAAGTAAGGGAAAGATTTTGGTCGACCACCCTCTGCCGGCACACCAAGGAAGTGTGTTAATCTAGTGGCATTAAGAGTCGGTCGGCGCGTGTGGGTAAAGTTGTACACCCCTGCAGGGTAAATCTTTTCGAAAAGCCGTGTCCACGGTTATGGACGACTTGGTGATGGATTCTGTGATCATAGACAACTTGAACTTAATCGTAAAACTTGATGTCAATGTGTGATAAGGATCCCCTCTCAGGGTGTCGAGGGGTGATCCTAGGTGATAGGTTCAGGTAATGATGAAGTTTCGGTGGATTCAACATGATGATCTTAGAGCTAGAGTTGATATCGCTCTCTTATCCCTTTTAAAAATGGTCCGAATAGACGAGCCTCTCGCTCCCTCCTCGTTTACAAAGGAAAGCGGCTTTATGCAAAACAAGCTCCACATAAAGCCTCGCATACCCGCTTTGCTAACAGGTTGTACTAAGTCTTGCTGAGTCCCTGTACTCATCCTTGCATGCTTTGTTTCAGACGAAGTCCTTCCAACAGATGGTGGTTTCTACCTCGACGTCGACGAGTAGTTCGGAGTTCCTCGGGCGGCAGCTCGAGACTTATGGGCTGGGACGTCGCCTTATGTTATGGCCTCTTAGGCCCTTTGCGATCTTGTTATATAGATAACATAATTTGCTTTCCGTTGCTTGTTGATTTGTGGTCGGTGACCTCGCGTGTAATAAATTTGGATCTTAACTCTGCTAAGAGTTGTAATATATTTGCTTTCAGTCGTAGAGTCACTGTTGTGTTACCGATTCTCACCCTGTAGGCCCTAGAGATCTAGGTTAGGCTTATGCCAGATGTGATACTGGGTTTGTCTAGCCCTGACCTCCGGGGTGCCGACAGGTTTTGGTATCAGAGCATGACTGCCTATAGGAAACCCTTTCGACTGGTCGATGTTGAGTCTAGTAGTTGTGAAAACTATTTGAAAGTTAAAAGTATTTGCAAAAACATCTGAATAGGATTCTTTTTACTCCTTATCTCGGTGTCATTCTAATGCTTGAGTCATCTTACCTTGTTTTGATTGAAAAAGGTTTTACCTCTACCCTGTTATTTCCAAACTTCTAGGATCTACGGGTTTGGGTTGTTTTCTCTATAAGTACTCCGTACTTGGTTGCTTAACTCAGTGTTCCTAAAGTTGCATCAGTTGATCTGGATCATTGTTCTTTCCATTCACTCAATGTTATCATTTCGTTGAATCCTTTCCAAGAAATTTGTTTCTCATGATCTTTTTACTTTGTGGGTTCCACATAATTCTGTTCTAGGCTTCAAGGTTTTATTCTTACCTTGGATGCCTCCTTTCCTTTTTAATTTTCTTGAATAATACTTCTGAAGCTAGGTATGGCTTCTTGAAAGTTACCGTGTGATTACTACCTCGCAGTGTCCTCCGTGTCACTCAGATAGTAGTTACCCCTTCATTTGTGTTTTCCCCTTGGACTTGAACCGAAGGTCCCAGATTGTGCTTGGTTCACTTAGTGTGAATCTAAGTACATGATGCTGGCCTTTAACCCAAGATCCATTCCATTGATCTCTCCTCCGGTCGTGCTCATCCGACCCATGTCTCTCGCCGATGAGGTTGAAGAGGATCCAAGCGTCATAATGGGTATGCTCTATATAAAATCAATCCTAGCTACAGTTCTGTTTGATTCCGGAGCATCGCATACATTCATATCTCAAGAGTTGCAAGAAAGCATGATATACCCTTCGAGACAATGCCCTCCCCTCTAGAGATCACAACTCCTGGGTCTCGTTGGCAAACCATTTGGATTACCCGTGAGGTTATAATCAGTATAGGGCATCTGTTGTTCCCCACCTCTCTCATTGCCCTTAAGTCAACTGACATCGATGTCATCTTGGGCATGGATGGCTAGTAAAGCATAAGGCTGTCATTGATTGTTC
Source organism: Lolium rigidum (assembly GCF_022539505.1). Lineage (NCBI taxonomy): Eukaryota > Viridiplantae > Streptophyta > Magnoliopsida > Poales > Poaceae > Lolium > Lolium rigidum. Next base: position 113,402,681 of record NC_061514.1, on the reverse strand, counting down.
AGCCAGGTCTATTGTGCTGACCGATCTTTCCGGCAAAAGCATTCTATACTGGGCTCCATCTGCAATACCTCTGTCAGCAAGGTTTACCCCTGAAGCCGAGTTGTATGCCGTTGAAGTCCTACCTAAACCAGAAATCTCTGATGTCTGGGTGGTCCGTGACTTTCCAGATGTCTTCCCTGAAGAGTTACTCCGGCATGCCACCCGATCGAAGTGTGGACTTTGTCATTGAGTTGGTTCCCGGAGCGCCCTTGTTTCTCGAAGACCATATCGTATGCCTCCGGAAGAGTTGGTTGAACCGAAGAAGCGGTTAGAGGAGTTAGAAGAGAAGAACTTCATACAACCCGGTACTTCTTCACGGGGTTGCCCTGCCCTCTTCGTCAAGAAGAGAGATACCAATATTCCGCGGCTGGTTGTTGATTACCGTCCGCTCAATGCAGTGACAATCAAGAACAAATATCCTCTTCCTATAATCAATGATCTTTTTGATCAGTTGTCTGGTGCCACAGTCTTCTCAAAGATGGATTTGAGATCAGGGTACCATCAGATCAAAATCCGCAAGGAGGACATTCCAAAGACAACGTTCACAACTCGTTATGGTCTTTACGAGTACACTGTCATGTCCTTTGGCCTTACAAATGCTCCAGCCACTTTTATGCGGCTCATGAACTCTGTTTTCATGGAGTATCTTGACAAGTTCGTCGTGGTCTACATCGACGATATTCTGATCTACTCCAAAACCGAAGATGAACATCTCTGTTTGGTGTTAACCAAACTTCGTGAACACCGTCTCTACGCCAAGTTTTCTAAATGTGAGTTCTGGTTAAAAGAGCTCATATTCCTTGGTCATGTTATCTCTGAAAAAGGTGTTGCAGTCATTCCATATAAAGTTCAAGCCGTTCTTGACTGGAAGACACCTAAGTCAGCTAAGGAGATTCGGAGTTTTCTCGGTCTGGCGGGTTATTACCGCCGATTCATTGAAAATTTCTCCAAGATTGCCAAGCCAATGACCGATCTTCTCAAGAAAGATAAGAAGTTCGAATGGTCAGAAAAGGCTGAAGAAAGTTTCCAGGTTTTGAAAACCAAGCCGACTACTGCTCTCGTGCTCGTCCTTCCGGACACAAGCAAAGACTTCGTTGTCTATTGCGATGCCTCTCTCCAAGGGCTCGGATGTGTGTTGATGCAAGATGGCCATGTGGTGGCCTATGCCTCTCGGCAGTTGAAACCACATGAGCTCAATTATCCTACTCATGATCTCGAGCTTGCAGCTGTGATCCATGCTCTTAAGCAATGGCGACCTTACCTTTATGGTAATCGTTGCGAGTTGTACTCGGATCATCAAAGTCCGAAGTATCTTTTCACCCAGCCGGATCTGAATATCGGACGGAGAAGATGGCTAGAAGTCATAAAAGATTATGACTTGGGTCTCAACTATAAACCCGGCAAAGCCAATGTCGTTGCTGATGCGCTAAGTCGGAAGTCCTATTGCAACAATCTGATGGTTAAGCAAGCGCAACCTTATCTCTATGAGGAACTTGCAAAACTCAATCTTGAGATTGTTCCTAGTGGATTCCTTGCTAATCTAGAGGTGAAGCCCTCTCTTGAAGACCAGATCAATAAGGCTCAGAAGCAAGATTCTGGCATTACCGAGATCAAGAAGAACATTGCTAGCGGAGTTGCTAAATGTTTCTCCATCGATGATCAAGGTACCGTTTATTTCGGTAAACGTCTAGTCGTGCCGGATAAATCGGATCTCAAAGAGCTAATCCTTAAAGAAGCTCATGAATCACCCCTCTCCATCCATCCTGGTAGTACCAAGATGTATCGGGATCTTTGCCAAAGATTCTGATGGTCCCGGATGAAGCAAGAGATCGCTAAGTTTGTTGCTGAATGCGAAGTTTGTCGTCGCGTAAAGGCTGAACATCAAAGACCTGCTGGCACTCTCCAACCTCTATCAATTCCAGAGTGGAAATGGGATGAAATTGGTATGGATTTCATTACTGGTCTCCCCAAGACCAAAAATGGAAGAGATGCTATATGGGTAGTTATTGACCGTCTATCCAAGGTTGCTCATTTCCTTCCTATCCGAGAAGACATAAAAGCTAGTCAACTAGCAGATCTGTACATCTCACGGATAGTCACTCTTCATGGTGTTCCTAAGAAGATCGTCTCTGATCGCGGAAGTCTGTTTACCTCAAAGTTCTGGGCTAGCTTTCAACAAGCTATGGGAACTCGTCTTTCCTTCAGCACAGCCTATCATCCTCAAACCGGTGGTCAAACCGAAAGAGTGAATCAAATTCTTGAAGACATGCTCAGGGCCTGTGTTATATCATTCGGTAAAGATTGGGAAAAGTGCCTTCCATTTGCCGAGTTCACCTATAACAACAGCTTCCAGTCTAGCCTGGGCATAGCACCTTTTGAAGCTTTGTATGTCAGAAGGTGTAGAACTCCTTTGAACTGGTCTGAAACTGGAGAAAGAAAGTTCTTTGGACCAGATATAATCAATGAAGCAGAAGATCAAGTTCGCATTATTCGCGAGCGTCTGAAAACTGCTCAGTCACGTCAAGAGAGCTACTATGATCGCCATCATCAAGAAGTGAAGTATGAGATTGGTGATCAAGCTTATCTTCGGGTCACTCCTCTCAAGGGTGTCCGTCATTTCGGTATCAAAGGCAAACTAGCTCCTCGCTATGTTGGTCCTTTCCGCGTCCTTGCCAAGCGTGGTAATGTTTCTTACAAGTTGGAGTTACCTTCCAATTTTCCTGAAGTTCATGATGTCTTCCATGTGTCTCAACTCAAGCGTTGCTTCAAAGATCCTATCCGTGGTGTTGATCACGAGACTCTTGACCTCCAAGAGGATCTAACTTATCGAGAACATCCTATTCGTATCCTTGATGAAGCCGAGCGTAAAACTCGACGTCAGAGCATCAAGTTCCTGAAAGTTTAGTGGTCTAATCATTCTGAGCAAGAAGCAACCTGGGAACGAGAAGATCGTTTACGATCTGAGTACCCTTCCTTCTTTTCTAAAATCTAGGAATCTCGGGGATGAGATTCTTGTAAGGGGGGTGGAGTTGTAACATCCCATGTTTGTAATAAAGTGAGAACATGCACTCGTGAGCATATCATGCATTTAATTTAATTGCTTAAAAGAAGTTGCATCTGAGTGGGAAACCTGACACTCTAAAATGGACAATATTTATATTTAATCTAAGTGTCCTTTAAAAAAAGTTCTACAACAAATAGCTACAAAGCAGTCCCGTTTTCTACAATGTTGATCAAATCCACTCCACGCAACAACCAGGCAGAGCGGTGAATTATTGGTGTCGTGCAACCTTTAGAAGGACATACAAAACAGTCGTGCTCAAAGCTCTTTCCCCGGATAAGTTGCGGCTACGATAGTCGAGTAACACATCCATCGCCATCTCCAATCCTCATCCCAAAACCGACCGGAACCAGAGACTCTCCAAGAACCCAGCTCCCAAGCCATGGAGATCACCTAGGAGACCAAAATCTGGAAGAGGAACACCCAGGACCGTCGCCGGAGCCGAGGAGAAACAGACTAAGGAGGGCATCGGGGAGGACGGGAGGAGAGAAGAAGAAAATACACAGCCTATCTCTCGATCTGTTCTTCATATTTGAGAACAGGTACAGCTCGTGTGTGAGACTCTCAATCTTCCCTTTTTTGTTCCAGTTTTGTTGTATGGTTTTTCCTATTGGGATGAACGGATGCCTAGATTTGAAAAGGGTAATTAAGGTGAGAAGAGAGAACCACTCCTGAGAGGGCCTTTCTTAGACAAGTTTTCATGTAGCATCCCTTCTCAGTTTTAGCTATCTTTAACTTGGTTGGTTCTCTGAAAATCCTTTTCTCGTTGTGCCAATACTTGCCAAACTGAACCATGTACTGTTTCAGGCTCCACAAACAAGTAGAAAGATGTTAATTCTCATAGTATTAGGTGTAGTTCAGTACCTAGGTCCAGGTTCTGAAGTAAATCTCAGAAAACTGTCCGGTTAGCCTGGCTTTAGCACTAGTTGCAGTGTCCTTGTTTCAGTATACTGGCTACACATACGTGAAGGAGATATGCCCTAGAGGCAATAATAAAGTGGTTATTATTTATATCTTTATGTTTATGATAAATGTTTATATATCATGCTATAATTGTATTAACCGAAACATTAGTACATGTGTGATATGTAGACAAACAAAGAAGTCCCTAGTATGCCTCTTAACTAGCTTGTTGATTAATGGATGATTAGTTTCATAATCATGAACATTGGATGTTATTGATAACAAGGTTATGTCATTGTATGAATGATGTAATGGACACACCCATTTAAGCGTAGCATAAGATCTCGTCATTAAGTTATTTGCTATAAGCTTTCGATACATAGTTACCTAGTCCTTATGACCATGAGATCATGTAAATCACTTATACCGGAAAGGTACTTTGATTACACCAAACACCACTGCGTAAATGGTGGCTATAAAGGTGGGATTAAGTATCCGGAAAGTATGAGTTGAGGCATATGGATCAACAGTGGGATTTGTCCATCCCGATGACGGATAGATATACTCTGGGCCCTCTCGGTGGAATGTCGTCTAATGTCTTGCAAGCATATGAATGAGTTCATAAGAGACCACATACCACGGTACGAGTAAAGAGTACTTTTCAGGAGACGAGGTTGAACAAGGTATAGAGTGATACCGAAGATCAAACCTCGGACAAGTAAAATATCGCGTGACAAAGGGAATTGGTATTGTATGTGAATGGTTCATTCGATCACTAAAGTCATCGTTGAATATGTGGGAGCCATTATGGATCTCCGGATCCCGCTATTGGTTATTGGTCGGAGTGAGTACTCAACCATGTCCGCATAGTTCACGAACCGTAGGGTGACACACTTAAAGTTGGATGTTGAAATGGTAGAACTTGAATATGGAATGGAGTTCGAATATTTGTTCGGAGTCCCGGATGAGATCCCGGACATCACGAGGAGTTCCGGAATGGTCGGAGAATAAGATTCATATATAGGAAGTCATATTCCAAGTTTGGAAATGATCCAGGTGCATTTATGGCAGGTTCTAGAAGGTTCTAGAAAAGTCCGGAAGAAACGCACTATGGAAAGTGGAGTCCCGGAAGGACTCCACAAGCTTGACCAGCCAAACCCTAAAGGAGGAGTCCCGGGTGGGCTCCACCTAGAGGTGGCCGGCCACCCCACCTCAAGGAAAGGTGGGAATCCCACCTTGAGTGGGACTCCCTCCTTGAGTAGGTTTCCCACATATGGGAGGTTTTAGTGTTGGGGTCTTATTCGAAGACTTGGACTAGAACTCTTGGGGCTTCCACCTATATAATGAGGAGGAGAGGGAGGGGGCAGCCACTCTTTGGCTCAGCCTTGGCCGCACCCCTTAGAGGGCCGGCGCCCAACCCCCTCTCTCCCCAAACCCTAGCGGTCTCTCTCCTCCACCACATCCCGCACGCTTAAGCGAAGCTCCGCCGGATTTCTCCACCACCACCGACACCACGCCGTCGTGCTGTCGGATTCAAGAGGAGCTACTACTTCCGCTGCCCGCCGGAACGGGGAGGTGGACGTCGTCTTCATCAACAACCGAACGTGTGACCGAGTACGGAGGTGCTGCCCGTTCGTGGCGCCGGAAGCGATCGTGATCAAGATCTTCTACGCGCTTTTGCAAGCGGCAAGTGAACGTCTACCGCAGCAACAAGAGCCTCATCTTGTAGGCTTTGGAATCTCTTCAAGGGTGAGACTCGATATCCCCTCGTTGCTACCGTCTTCTAGATTGCATCTTGGCTTGGATTGCGTGTTCGCGGTAGGAAAATTTTTGTTTTCTATGCAACGTTATCCTACAGTGGTATCAGAGCCGTGTCTATGCATAGATGGTTGCACGAGTAGAACACAATGGTTTTGTGGGCATTGATGCTCTTGTTGTCTTTAGTTTGAGTACTTTGCATCTTTGTGGCATAGTGGGATGAAGCGGCTCGGGCTAACTTTACATGACCGCGTTCATGAGACTTGCTCCTCGTTCGACATGCAACTTGTATTGCATAAGAGGCTTTGCGGGTGTCTGTCTCTCCTACTATAGTGAAGATTCAATTTACTCTTCTATTGACAACACTAGTATCACCGTTGTGGTTCATGTTCGTAGGTAGATTAGATCTCACTCGAAAACCCTAAACCACGTAAAATATGCAAACCAAATTAGAGACGTCTAACTTGTTTTTGCAGGGTTTGGTGATGTGATATGGCCATGATGTGATGATGAATATGTATGAGATGATCATTATTGTATTGTGGCAACCGGCAGGAGCCTTATGGTTGTTTTTAAATTTCATGTTGAGTAGTATTTCAAAGTAGTTGTAATAGTTGCTGCATGAGGTGAACAACCATGAAGACGGCGCCATGAACCTTGTCGCTACGCCGACGATGATGGAGATCATGCCCGTTGATGATGGAGATCATGTCCGTGCTTTAGAGATGAAGATCGAAGGCGCAAAGACAAAAGGGCCATATCATATCACATATGAACTGCATGTGATGTTAATCCTTTATGCATCTTATTTTGCTTAGATCGCGACGGTAGCATTATAAGATGATCCCTCACATTAATATCAAGATAATAAAGTGTTCTCCCCTCGTATGCACTGTTGTACAGTTCGTCGTTTCGAAGCATCTCGTGATGATCGGATGTCATAGATTCAACGTTCACATACAACGGGTGTAAGCCATGTTGCACACGCGGAATACTTGGGTTTGCTTGACGAGCCTAGCATGTACAGACATGGCCTCGGGACAACGGAAACCGAAAGGTTGAACACGAGTCATATGGATGATATGATCAACATGTTGATATTCACCATTGAAGCTACATCATCTCACGTGATGATCGGTTTTGGTGTAGTAGATTTGGATCGTGTACCACTTAACAACTATGAGGGATGTTGTATTAAGTGGGAGTTCATTAGTAATTAGATTAAAACATGAACTAATTATCATAAACATAGTCTGAGTAGTATTTTGAATTAATTTTGTAGTATTGGCATCCGTTTACTACTATGCGCTAGTCTTATAATTGAGATAGAAATACTTGTTAAAATCTGACTAGAAACTTTACGGATTGGTACCGTATTGTTAATGAATCAAGAAATGATTAAGTCCTATTGCAAACTTTTAGTAAAACTCACTTTGTTGATTCAGAGAGCTATGGTTTCAATTAGTACCTAAAGTTATCTTGTCTCCGTGAAACTTGAAGTTCAAATCTGTTTGAAAAGTAAGGAGCTGAAAATTTAGTTTTCGAAATAATCAAGTTACGAGATATATGTGATATCTAAGACCTTATTGCAAGATGATAGAATATAAATTTGGTGAGACTACATAAACTCATAAGTTTTATGGGAATGTACGAAGGTTGAAGACGCAAGGCGTCCCAATCCTCCAACTATTGGGGCACTAACGATATTCGCATATCCATGAAGTGATTTCCTTAGTATGCACCGTTGCTAAGACTCGTCGTTTCGAAGCATCACGTGATGATCGGGTGTTATAGATTCTACGTGTGCTTCCAACGGGTGCAAGCCAGATTTGCATATGCGAATACTAAGGTTTAAACTTTATGAGCCTAGCATGTACGAGACATGGTCTCGGAAAGTTATCATGAATTGATGGATAAAATTATGAGTGAAATTGTTCATCGTATTACAAATTTACTAATAGTGAAATCTGAAACACTTGTCATATGATGATCAACTTCAAAGTAAGAACCTCAAGGTTATTGGTATTTGACCAACAAACCTAGAAGTTATTGATGTTGAAATGTTTTTCTGAATAATGAGGAAAGCTAAAAGAGAAACTGCAAAAGATATTTTGGCAAAAGAAAAGAAAAGACTAGAAAGTCTAGCTCGGGTGTATATAAATGATATACATGTTATGGTTGTATTCCTAGTTAAGTCACACAATGAAATTCTTGGGTATTAGTACCATATTGGTTGGTATGAAGTGTCATACAAAACAACGCAATACAAGAATACAATGGCCTAAGTGACTGGCAAGGAATATGATAGGCATTCTATTTAGCCCTTAGAATTTATAATAAAGAACTTAATAATTGTTATTTTTCTCTGGTCAAATGAAAACAATGAGTTGTTCAAATTATGACATTACTCCATGTACGATGGATAAGTTATTATAAATCTTAATGGTGAAACACACATACATAAAACCGACGCTAAAAATGCCATAAGGCAAATGATTTGAATTCCACTTATTTGTGGAACCGCAATTTAGGTCATGTTAGAAAGGATCGCATGAAGGAACTCCATGCAAATGGATTTTTGGAGTCATTCGATTTGTTGAATCGTTTGACACTTGCAAAATCTTTTCTAAAAGGTAATGACTGAAATACCGTTCATAGGCCAAAGAGTTGAACGGGCAACTAACTTAGTGAAAACATACATAATGATATATGTGGTTCACTGGGCATAGTTGTGTGCGGAAGATTCTTCTACTTCATGAAAACTTTCAAACAATGAATTGAGTATATGTGTGGATATATTCAATAAGGAAAAGTTTGAAACATTTGAATATGATTCATATAAATTTCAGCATGAAGTGGAAATCATCGTAATAGAAAAATCAAATATCTATGATTGGATCATGGTGGAAATATTTGAATTACGAGTTTTAGCGAACATCTAAGAGAGTTATGAAATTGTTCTACAAATCACATTTCTTGGAGTATCATAATGATGATATAGTATCCGAGATATGTATCCAAACCTTGTTGGATTAATGATGAGATAAAATATTATGACGCCATTATATTTTTGTGGATTATGCTTTAGTGACTACCGCTTTTACACTAAATAGAGCATCATCATGATCCGTTGAAATGACACCATACAAGTTATGGTATGGGTATAAACCCTAATAGTCTTTTCTTTAAATTTTGGTCTAAGAGTTTACAACCAAAATCGGATGAATGTCTTTGTTGGTTATCCCGAGAGATTTAATTGGGAATTCTTCCCACGAGACAAAGACAAAAGTGTTTGTCAATGTTTCTTATTTCCGAGAAATTGTTTCGAGTGAAGTATTTGAGTGGGAGAACAATATAATTTGATAAGGTTTATGAACCCGAGCATAATGATCGGAGTAGCGCAGCATCGGAATTGGTTTCGAAGCGGCCACGACGATCATGGCTCTCATGACTACAAAGTGTTTTTAGCCATGGAGATCGAAGTACATATTGAACCTTGTAGGTATGGTTTACTTTGTGATCAAATAAATGATTTGTGGACAAAGGATTGATTTTGAACAATGATAAACCAACTACAAACAAAGAAGTTATGATGGGCCCTGACTCCGTTAAAATGGCTATACGCCATGAAATCCAAGATAGATAAATACTTTTTGAAAGTAAATGGATCTATAAAATTGATGGACTTGGATGAAATATCTTTGAAAAAGCTTGACTTGTCGAAAAGTTGTTTACGACAAAGTTCAAAGAGTTGACTACGAAAAGATTAGATCTTCCGTAGCAATGCTTATAGTCTATATGGATTATTCTAGTAATCACTACATATTTCTTTTATGAGATATGTTAGAAGGATGGCAAAATACATTACTTATCAGAAGTGTGTATTAAAGGTGTATACAAGATACAACCAAGAGTTTTGTTGGTCCGTGGAATACTAGATAGGTATACGAACTTCAATTGGATGAAGTAAGTATCGCGGAGTTGAATCTTCACCGGATGAAATAGTCAAAGAGTTTTTGATTTCATCAGAGACGATGAAGAGGCTTGCATTTGCAAGAGATTAAGTGGGAGCGCTGAAACATATTTATAATACTTATGTAGATGACATATAGTTGGTTATAAATGATGTAATTATATACTTGATTAAAAAGGTTTCATTGAGAATTAACTTCAATGAAAGGATATGGACTGAAACAAATTTAGTGTCAAGATCTATGAAGATAGATTGAAACACATAAATAAGTTTAAGTCAAAGTACATATGATGGATATTGAAGTAGTTCAATATAGAAATATTAAGAAAATGTTCTTGTCATGTGAAGGTTTAACAAGACTTGAGTGTATCTCGACACTCAATGAGTAAAAACACATGAGTGATTATAGATCACGAATAATATGTACACAATCAGATATCATGTGCTATAAAGTGTTATGAGCATACACCAGAATGATTCATATGATGATCATTGGACAACAGTAAGAATATCCTTCAGTACTTTAGAAGAACTAAGGATATATATATATATATTTGTATGAAGAAATGACAAACAAATCGTTGTAAGGTGTTACACCGATATTGGTTTTGTCACATATAAAATATAATTTCAATCTCAAATTAGACTAAGTGTTGTTTAAAAGGTAGCACAATGAGCTAGAAGTTGTCTATGCTAGATTTAGAAGAGTTCTAAATATTGTGACGAAATCTACAAAAGAAGGCAGAGTATGTCATTGTTTTGACAATGACAAAGGATGTTAAGTCAAGAGGTTCTTTGAGAACTTGGTGTATTTCCGACGAGTCGAACTTTGAAGTTATATTGTGTGTGACAATATTAATGACATATTTCAGACCGCGGAATTAAGGTTCCACCGTAAGACCAAACATATTTAATGCCGACTCATTTGGAAATGAGTGATGCGTTGAGACGCAAATGAATTACAAAATACATACGGTTCCGAGCATGTCGGATCCGTTGACTAAAACCTCTCTCGTGAGCGAAACATGATAAAGCACCGGAAGGCCAAGGTGTTATATCTTTACAAATGTAAACTAGATTATTGACTCTAGTGCAAGTGGGAGACTGAAGGAGATATGCCCTAGAGGCAATAATAAAGTGGTTATTATTTATATCTTTATGTTTATGATAAATGTTTATATATCATGCTATAATTGTATTAACCGAAACATTAGTACATGTGTGATATGTAGACAAACAAAGAAGTCCCTAGTATGCCTCTTAACTAGCTTGTTGATTAATGGATGATTAGTTTCATAATCATGAACATTGGATGTTATTGATAACAAGGTTATGTCATTGTATGAATGATGTAATGGACACACCCATTTAAGCGTAGCATAAGATCTCGTCATTAAGTTATTTGCTATAAGCTTTCGATACATAGTTACCTAGTCCTTATGACCATGAGATCATGTAAATCACTTATACCGGAAAGGTACTTTGATTACACCAAACACCACTGCGTAAATGGTGGCTATAAAGGTGGGATTAAGTATCCGGAAAGTATGAGTTGAGGCATATGGATCAACAGTGGGATTTGTCCATCCCGATGACGGATAGATATACTCTGGGCCCTCTCGGTGGAATGTCGTCTAATGTCTTGCAAGCATATGAATGAGTTCATAAGAGACCACATACCACGGTACGAGTAAAGAGTACTTTTCGAGAGACGAGGTTGAACAAGGTATAGAGTGATACCGAAGATCAAACCTCGGACAAGTAAAATATCGCGTGACAAAGGGAATTGGTATTGTATGTGAATGGTTCATTCGATCACTAAAGTCATCGTTGAATATGTGGGAGCCATTATGGATCTCCGGATCCCGCTATTGGTTATTGGTCGGAGTGAGTACTCAACCATGTCCGCATAGTTCACGAACCGTAGGGTGACACACTTAAAGTTGGATGTTGAAATGGTAGAACTTGAATATGGAATGGAGTTCGAATATTTGTTCGGAGTCCCGGATGAGATCCCGGACATCACGAGGAGTTCCGGAATGGTCCGGAGAATAAGATTCATATATAGGAAGTCATATTCCAAGTTTGGAAATGATCCGGTGCATTTATGGCAGGTTCTAGAAGGTTCTAGAAAAGTCCGGAAGAAACGCACTATGGAAAGTGGAGTCCCGGAAGGACTCCACAAGCTTGACCAGCCAAACCCTAAAGGAGGAGTCCCGTGTGGGCTCCACCTAGAGGTGGCCGGCCACCCCACCTCAAGGAAAGGTGGGAATCCCACCTTGAGTGGGACTCCCTCCTTGAGTAGGTTTCCCACATATGGGAGGTTTTAGTGTTGGGGTCTTATTCGAAGACTTGGACTAGAACTCTTGGGGCTTCCACCTATATAATGAGGAGGAGAGGGAGGGGGCAGCCACTCTTTGGCTCAGCCTTGGCCGCACCCCTTAGAGGGCCGGCGCCCAACCCCCTCTCTCCCCAAACCCTAGCGGTCTCTCTCCTCCACCACATCCCGCACGCTTAAGCGAAGCTCCGCCGGATTTCTCCACCACCACCGACACCACGCCGTCGTGCCGTCGGATTCAAGAGGAGCTACTACTTCCGCTGCCCGCCGGAACGGGGAGGTGGACGTCGTCTTCATCAACAACCGAACGTGTGACCAAGTACGGAGGTGCTGCCCGTTCGTGGCGCCCGAAGCGATCGTGATCAAGATCTTCTACGCGCTTTTGCAAGCGGCAAGTGAACGTCTACCGCAGCAACAAGAGCCTCATCTTGTAGGCTTTGGAATCTCTTCAAGGGTGAGACTCGATATCCCCTCGTTGCTACCGTCTTCTAGATTGCATCTTGGCTTGGATTGCGTGTTCGCGGTAGGAAAATTTTTGTTTTCTATGCAACGTTATCCTACAATACGTTTCAAAATAACTTCTGCCAAAGAAAGTTATAGCTGAGACAATTTTAGTACTGGCAGTAGAACTTTTCATGAATCATCAGTTATTTACATCGCCGAACTTCAGTTGAACACATTGGAACCCAAGCTCGACTAAATCCAGTTCTAGTCATATTGCTCCCCGACAGTAATCATTGCAACTTAATCAATATTGGAAATTCATCAATATTGCTATCTGGTTAAGTTATCCCAGTGTTTTGGAATCAGCAGTTTTGCCGCCCTCGTTTATTGTAAATTCAGGGAGCTAGACACCACTAGAAGGAAGTTAGCTGATTTGTGTCTGCTCGGTAAACAACTACCGGATCTAATGTTTCTTTATCTATACGTTAGCAATTCCGTAGCAAATAAGCTGAGCCACTTGAGTACCAGGTCGGTACGTGAAACTTAAATCTGGTCTAGCTGGACCAATATAACTACCGTGTGTTGTTCTCGTCTAGTAAATGAAATCCACAGAATATTCATATAATCTCGAAAAAGGCAAATAATATACCAAAATGTTCATAAAAAGAAGCTCTATTTGTTTATGTCAAAATCATGCACATTTAAGTCAAATACAATACTGTGTTAATAAGGATGATTTTGAACCCTTTCTTTAAATATAGAGTTTATGGGAATGCTACAGTTTGAGCATTTCCACTCCAATTAATATGGTGACCTAGTTCTAGGGCTACTTTGGAAGCATTAAAATGTCATGTCATCATATTGTATGCGCATTGCATTATGCCATGTTTTGATTGTGCTCTTCCTTTCCGGTATTTGGTTCTTCTCGATAGGGACCGAACGCGAGCCTGAGATCAACGCCACCGAAGAGCAGCACCCGAACAACGAGGGACAAGGCAAGCCCTAACCTGGTTCATATATGGTTTCGAAATGCTTTACTTCTGGTTCTTACATATTGCATCCGCTTCAAATATGTTTTATCGGAAGTTGTAGATATCCTATGTGTGCATATTCCATCTTTGTAGCCCAAAGTTACTGATCCACCGCTCCCAGCAAAACTAGGTCTGAGCTTGTTCGCATCGCTAGAGCCGTATATGTGTTATGCTTAGCCATGCTTAGCTGTTGAAGTCTGATCCATCCGGTTGATGAATCAGAGCTGCGAATGAACCTAGTTTGACAGGATAACGTGGTAAGATTGGTGATGATGTTAATAAACATGCTAAAGGCTTGGATGGGCCGCCACATGGGGATGTGGTGATTTGACTCGTTCTCGCCGATACTAGGACCTGAGTTCTCGCCTTCGGAACCAAGACTGAGCGTACAACCACACGGGGCCCATGGGAACCCCTTGGCCCGAACTTACCTAGCTTACCCATGAGTCAATTAGTTTGCGAGTTCCATTTGCCATACGCATGGGGAAAAGGTGAAAAAGGTTTTCAAAGTGCATCATACGGGCGTGGCCGGGGTGAAGGATGCTCGGAGGCATTGAACTGGATCCCCTGCACACAATGACCGGGACCGCCTCGAAGAATGGCTACCTACGATGATGGAGCTCCCCAGTTAGTTTGACCCATGGAATAGGCGAAGTAAGGGAAAGGTTTTGGTCGACCACCCTCTGCCGGCACACCAAGGAAGTGTGTTAATCTAGTGGCATTCAGAGTCGGTCGGCGCGTGTGGGTAAAGTTGTACACCCCTGCAGGGTAAATCTTTTCGAAAAGCCGTGTCCACGGTTATGGACGACTTGGTGATGGATTCTGTGATCATAGACAACTTGAACTTAATCGTAAAACTTGATGTCAATGTGTGATAAGGATCCCCTCTCAGGGTGTCGAGGGGGTGATCCTAGGTGATAGGTTCAGGTAATGATGAAGTTTCGGTGGATTCAACATGATGATCTTAGAGCTAGAGTTGATATCGCTCTCTTATCCCTTTTAAAAATGGTCTGAATAGACGAGCCTCTGCTCCCTCCTGTTTACAAAGGAAAACTGGCTTTCTGCAAAACAAGCTCCACATAAAGCCTCGCATACCCGCTTTGCTAACAGGTTGTACTAAGTCTTGCTGAGTCCCTGTACTCATCCTTGCATGCTTTGTTTCAGACGAAGTCCTTCCAACAGATGGTGGTTTCTACCTCGACGTCGACGAGTAGTTCGGAGTTCCTCAGGCAGCAGCCTGAGACTTATGGGCTGGGACGTCGCCTTATGTTATGGCCTCTTAGGCCCTTTGCAGTCTTGTTATATAGATAACATAATTTGCTTTCCGTTGCTTGTTGATTTGTGGTCAGTGACCTCTGCGTGTAATAAATTTGGATCTTAACTCGCTAAGAGTTGTAATATATTTGCTTTCAGTCGTAGAGTCACTGTTGTGTTACCGATTCTCACCCTGTAGGCCCTAGAGATCTAGGTTAGGCTTATGCCAGATGTGGTACTGGGTTTGTCTAGCCCTGACCTCCGGGGTGCCGACAAAACGTCTAGTAACTTGGCAGATCCTTTCACAAAGGGTCTATCATGAAATATGATAGACAATGCATCGTGGGAGATGGGCTTGAGACCCACACTATGAGTTGCCTACAGTGGTAACACACTCTATGTGATCGGAGATCCCGTGAATTAGAGCTGGGAGACAAGCTGTTAGTCAGCTAGCAGGAGAGTATCCCTATATTAAATTTACCCTCTCTGTGAAGATGCAATACTCTCCTGATCTGCATGGCAGGTTGATATTTATCTTAATATGTTCTAAGTGGCTTATTCAAGTAAAGATGTTGTCATGTAGAACATCTTCTGAAGAATACACCTATGTGAGTCTGATTGTTAAACGTCGCAATCTATGAGAGTTGGGTGCTCTCTAATAAACTCATGAAAGGCCCTGGAGTATGAAGTATAAGCTCCACACCGTGAGGAAGCCTCGTGGCAGCCCAGTATCAGTGTAGGCTTTGTGTCAAGGTAGTTCACAGAAAACTTGTAGTTCAAGGCGTAGTACACTATTCAAGTTGCAAACTAGTATAATATGAAGTTCTTAGTGGAAGTTCAACTTAACAGTCTCCACCGAGCACCGGTATGTAAAATAATGATTCTGGAATAATGGTATTAGATGTGCCAATGAGACTTTGTGGGGGATTGGTGGAATTTTGGCTTGGGCCTTAGCAATACAAATTCTGAAATTCTCTTTGCCCATGTGAGAATGGCAAGCGGTGGGACTAAAGTTTAGTCCCACATTGCTAGTTGGGAGACAGTTGGAGTGGTATATAAGGTGGGATGTTATAGTCCTAGTAAGTGAGTGAGAAGCGAGAGAGCCCCCGCGCACTCCTCCTCCTCCGCCGCCCGCCTCGCCTCGCCTTGCCTCATCACGCTCGGGAAATTAATTGTGTAATCAATTGCGAGTCATTAACGGATGCGCTAACGCAGCTATTTCGCTCCGGGTTTTCTGGATCGTGAACTCGTACGTGGGCTGCGCCCCACGATCTTCCCAAACCGCACTACATAAGCGCGGATGCAAACCCTACCAAAATATACATACCATATCTGACCGCCTCTTTCCAGTTCATTGCGCCGCCGCCTTCGTCTTCCTCATCCCGTCCTTCGGCGTGCACCGAGCAGCGGGACAGTAGGCCTTTGGAACCCTGCCTCTCGTAGACCTGTACGGGTGAGGGGCAATCAGGTTTTTGGGGAGCGTTCATGCGCGACTACTGGCAACACGACGTCGTCCGACGACGACTTCTTCCCGGGCATCGACAACCTCTTTGGCAACCTCAACATGAGCGACAACTAGGATGTTGCTGCCGCCAACATCGCTCCTACTGCGGCCGCTGCCGCCAACTCTGGACGGTACACGTTTCTTTCTTTCTCGTTTCAGATCTTACTAGAGTTACTAGTATTGCAGTTTGGAGTAGATGCGATAGGTTTATCTTGTCTAGATGCTATATGTTCATCTACTATGTTGATCTGCATGATTAGTTCATGTGCTGTCTATGTAGTCATGATTTATCAATTATTAGTTCAAATTAATTCATATGATAATTTGATTATATATTCAACACATACGTGGCAGCAAAGAATGGATCTTAAAATTACCAATTCAATTTACCTCAGGCTGAATGTTTTCTTACTTGGATTGTACCCGTACAGTTTCTATAAATTTGAGTTATCATCATAATACTTTGCTAGATCTACCAATATTTGGGACAACTTTGGGGAGGTGAACTCTCATGGCTACCAAATTAGTCTTCTTTTATAGTTGTGTAATATTGCCGCTGACTCTTTTTTTTTTGATGAATATAGTGTCGCAGCATACCCGTTTGAAGGGACATACCCGGTGAGAAAACCAACACTCTGAGCTAGCAATTGGATCAAAAGCTATATTTTGTATTATGCATGCAACACTGAAGCTACACGGTAGACATAGTATGCCGTGCCTTATGCCCTCTCCCCTTGTAAAAAGACTTTTCAAGAAATCCCGCAGCAACGTACGATGTATCTTCTACATGGGCTAAGAGAATTTTAGAATTTATATTGGGGTATGGGCTCAGGTCCAAGGCCAAGTTCCAGCAATCCTGACGAAACTGCATCAGACTAATATTTTATTCTCTTTAGTAGTGTCATAATTACCATAGAGGTCCCACTTTGATTTGAAATCACTATTCTGACAACTTTTACAAGCATATTGTTCGAAAGAGAGCAATAAGGCTGAGCAAACCACGGTGTGCCACATTTCACCCAACAAAATTATCAGCAGCTAAGGTTACTACATGCAGGTTTTTATTTTTATTTTTACAACTCAGCTTCACTTTCAAGTTCTCCCAGGTGTGTATGCTGCAGACATCAACTATATATTAATTCCCCCTTCCTTTCGAAGCTATGATTTCCATATTTATTCTCCTTTTCTTCTTCAGAGCCACCTAAACATTAGTGGAGTCACATCTTTCTGCTCAAAATTAACAACACATTGATCAGTGAAGCAATCCCCAGTTTCCTAGCATCTGGTTTAGTTTTGCATTATAGAACCCGTAGTAGGCTCTTAGAAACTTGAAAGACTGATGAGGGAAACTTGGGGCTCACAGTGAGTTGCAAGTGAATTTGGCTCCAGTCTAGACGCATCTTCGAAGACCCAAGACATAGTGACACGCTAGTGCGGATATGTCCTAGCTTAGTCTCAGGGGATTGACATCATGGAGCGGAAATTGGCGCATTTCTGGCAGCACGCAAAACAATAGGAAAGGGAAGTAAGACATTTAGATGGCAACACTAAAAAATACGGGCACTGAGGTCACATAATGGTACTTGCTGCCTCACATAATGGTACTTGCTGCCTGTGGACATGAGGTCGGTTCATATGATCTTTTCCTTTGCTTCCCAATATGGGAAGATGTCACTGTTCTTGGTTGGGCATTAAAATGAAAAGGCTGCAACTGGAGTGAGATGGAGAGGCTTGAGCACCCGTTCTTAGACTAGTCAAAGTGGGAAGTAACATATAGTAGTGTCATGCATATGACACTAGTCTATGTTACTATCTTCATAGTACATAGTAACTTAGATGTAGTATCATGGATGAGTGTATTAATTAGCTTGTATACTCATTGTACCTTGAAAAATGTGATGGTATGGTAACATAGCTACTACTACCTCCGATTCAAGGAATAGGGTGTCCTCATTTTACGTGTTTTTCGTTTGACTAAGTATTACTTCAAATATATAAAGATTGTTTGTATAAAATTAACATCATTAGAAAATGCTTTTCAATACGTATCCAACAATACTAATTACATATAATATAACCAATATTTTGTTGCTCAATTTTTATGGTCAAAGTTCGCCTTGAAATACGCGTGCGCCTTATTCCTTGGGACGGAGGTAGTATGTAGTTACCACAACCTTCTCTTTCTTTATTTAATGTCATGACATATCATCAAAATGCCTAGTTGGCAATGCATGTAGTTCTATGTTACTACCTTAGTTACTTCCACTATAAGTAGTCTTATAAGGAGTTGAGAAGTGGAAGGAGAAGTGGTGTACTATTCAAGGGGCAATTAAGAGACATCGGATGGTTCCTGGTTTCTCACCGCCACAACCTGAAAGGTCAGTGTGACATTTAAGAGAAGACGCACTATGGCAACTGGTGGGCTCTGTTGAAGTCTCAAACAAATAGATTGTAACATCCCAAATTTTCAAACAAAGAAGAAATTAAATTTCCATTTTCCAAAAATGAGAACCAACAAAAACTTTTATTACCTAGGGTGCTATGCCTAGTGCTTATACCCAATACTTGTGTTATTGCCATGATTGTTTGTTTATTGCATTGAACATATTTCCAAAACCCTAAACCCTAACCTTCTCAAAACCAAATAGGATCAAATAAGAAGGAACTAAAATAAAATAAAAAGACATATGTGCATATATAGCCCTAGTATGCAAATCTTGACTAATACCCTTCTTACTTTTCTAAATAGTGGTGAACCATTGTTAGACCCCACTAAACCCTAAACCTCACCCCTCTTCTCATCATCCATTATAGACAAAATAAAAAGAAATGAAATTAAATAAGAAAAGGGCCTATGTGCCTATGACTATTTTTGTGAAACTTTTACTTAGACCTTTCTACGTTGTGTATATGTTTTGAAAACATTAATCAACCCTACCTAGTGCTCAACAAATCAAATCCAAGGTGAAAACAAAATAATTTAAAAAGAAAATAAAAATGCCATAGAGGCATATGAGAGTAAATAGCCAAATTGTGAAATTGAGAATCTTGACCCTAAGACTTGTTGTGAGTGGTTGGATCACTCCTGTATACCATTTCAACAATCAACAACATCATTTGGGTCAAGAGAAATCAAATCAAATCAAAGAAAAATCAAAAACCATGTGGCATGTGATAATGGTCACTTGTGCCATTTTTAACAACATACCCACTTTGAGCCCTTGTATTAAGAAATTCTTAAACCAAACCATGCCAACTCTTGGTACCTCATCCAAGACCTCATCAAGATGAACAACTTTGGTGTTGACCACTTTGACCAGATCATTGACCATTTCTCAAATTAGTCAAGCCAAATGCCACTTTGAAACACATTCTAGATTACCCAAATATTTAGAATATTCATAAATCAATTCCAAAACCCAAACCAATGCCACCATTTGATGCCAAACCTTATTTAGAACCCATCCATGTAGAAAGTTGGCCAAAAGTCAAACCCAAGTGAGACCATTACATGTGATCAATTTGTTACATAGAGTAAAATTAGGGTACAACCACCCCCAACCACTATGTACCACCTCCTCTCTCTCTCTGTTGTGCTCATCCACAGTTGTTTGTACTTCTAAATGACGTCACTTAACCTAGTCATGCTCACCTAGCACAAGGACAACCCATGTCATGATGTTTGTCACATAAACTTTGGCAATAATCAAATGTACAAGCTCTAGACCCCTTTCACCATGCTAACCTTGCCAAACCAACTCCTAGCACCTCACTCATGCTTGCCATGCTCTCAGAGACAATTAAATTGCACCCAAGCCATCAAGAACACCTCATGCCGGCCCCTTTGCTCACCACCATGTCATCACCTGCCACTGGTCCACTCCTCTCCCTCTGCCCATGTCACCTAGCCTCTCCACACAGTGCTAAACCTGCCAGACATGATTCTAGGTCAAATGGATGCAGCCAAGGCCGTGGCCGCAACGTGGTCACCATGACCAGGCGCGCCAGAGCGCGCACCGGCATGGCTTGGATGCGCCAGTACGCGGCCGCGCCTCGTCACGACCGTCCTTCCCTCGACCTCTCCTTGTACCTGCAGCCTCCTCTCGACGTCAACAACATCGTGGACATGCCCACCTGCCCGCGCTAGAGCTGTAGACGACGCCCTCGACGGTGACCGCCGCCACTGTACCGCAGTACACGCTCACGATGCCGTTGAATTAGACCACCCCTCGCTGTGCCAGGACGCTCCCAAGGACTGCCTCGACGTCGCCAACAGTCCTATGACGTCGCCCTGCCCTTTCCGCCACCGTAACATCGCCTCCTACCATGACCTGCCCCGCAAAGCCTCGGCCCCTCTCGACCCTATAAAAGGAGCACACCCAGGGACGAATTGAGCACGCCATTCCACTCCCCTCTCTCTTCAGCCTCTCCTCCACTCCTCTCCCGTCCACATTGTCCACCAGAGCCCTTCAATTGCACACCGGAGACCCGTGAGCCGCCGCAGATCAAGCCGACGATTGCGTCCTTGATACGTCTCAAACGTATCTATAATTTCTTATGTTCCATGCTACTTTTGTAACAATACTCACATGTTTTATACACACTTTACATCATTATTATGCATTTTCCGGCACTAACCTATTGACGAGATGCCGAAGAGCCGCTTGCTCGTTTTCTCGCTGTTTTTGGTTTCGGAAATCCTACAAAGGAAATATTCTCGGAATTGGACGAAATCAACGCCCAAGGTCTTATTTTTCCACGGAGCTTCCAGAAGACCGAAGAGCATACGAAGTGGGGCCACGAGGTGGCCAGACCATAAGGCTGCGCGGCCAGGGAGGGGCCCGCGCCGCCCTATGGTGTGGGCCCCTCGTCAGCCCTCCGACTCTTCCCTTCCGCCTACTTAAACACTCCATCGCGAAAACCCTATTACCGAGATCCACGATACGGAAAACCTTCCAGAGACGTCGCCGCCACCAATCCCATCTCGGGGGATTCAGGAGATCGCCTCCGGCACCCTGCCGGAGAGGGGAATCATCTCCCGGAGGTCTCTTCATCACCATGATCGCCTCCGGATCGATGTGTGAGTAGTTCACCCCTGACTATGGGTCCATAGCAGTAGCTAGATGGTTGTCTTCTCCTCATTGTGCTATCATGTTAGATCTTGTGAGCTGCCTATCATGATCAAGATCATCTATTTGTAATGCTACATGTTGTGTTTGTTGGGATCCGATGAATATTGAATACTATGTCAATTTGATTATCAATCTATCATATATGTTGTTTATGTTCTTGCATGCTCTCCGTTGCTAGTAGAGGCTCGGCCAAGTTGATACTTGTGACTCCAAGAGGGAGTATTTATGCTCGATAGTGGGTTCATGCCTCCATTGAATCCGGGACGAGTGACGTAAAGTTCTAAGGTTGTGGATGTGCTGTTGCCACTAGGGATAAAACATCAATGCTTTGTCTAAGGATATTTGTGTTGATTATATTACGCACCATACTTAATGCAATTGTCTGTTTGCAACTTAATACTGGAAGGGGTTCAGATGATAACCTGAAGGTGGACTTTTTAAGCATAGATGCATGCTGGATAGCGGTCTATGTACTTTGTCGTAATGCCCTGATTAAATCTCATAGTACTCATCATGATATATGTATGTGCATTGTTATGCCTTCTTTATTTGTCAATTGCCCAACTGTAATTTGTTCACCCAACATGCTATTTCTTATCGGAGAGACACCACTAGTGAACTGTGGATCCCGGTCCATTCTTTACATCTGAAATACAATCTACTGCAATACTTGTTCTTTACTGTTCTTCGCAAACAAACATCATCTTCCACACTATACACCTAATCCTTTGTTTACAGCAATCCGGTGAGATTGACAACCTCACTGTTACGTTGGGGCAAAGTACTTTGATTGTGTTGTGCAGGTTCCACGTTGGCGCCGGAATCCCTGGTGTTGCGCCGCACTACACTCCGCCACCAACAACCTTCACATGTTCCTTGACTCCTACTGGTTCGATAACCTTGGTTTCTTACTGAGGGAAAACTTGTCGCTGTACACATCACACCTTCCTCTTGGGGTTCCCAACGGACGTGTGTCTTACACACCATCAAGACAGTTTTCTGGCGCTGTTGCCGGGGAGATCAAGACACGCTGCAAGGGGAGTCTCCTACATCCAATCTCTTTACTTTGTTTTTGTCTTGCTTTACTTTACTTTATTTACTGCTTTGTTTGCTTTCTCTATATCAAAAATACAAAAAAAATTAGTTACTTGCATTTACTTTATTTACCTTTTGTTTATTTCTTCATGCTTCCTCCTAAGTTCACCCTGAAAGATATACCGGTAGGGCGTGGGTCTATCATTGGAAGAGATAATATAGAAGAATTTTTCACTCATGTTAGTACGGCTGAAGATTTTGAAGATAGATCCTTGGTAGAACTTGCTCCTACTTATGAAATTGCTGCTGCCTCTTTAGTGCACATGTTGGAAGCTAGATTTGTTAATCTCAATCCTATTATGCAACATATGTTTCTTAAACTTTCTGATATGGAAGAAGGAGAGAAGAAAGATTTTGTTTTAGAAACCTTTCTTAAATAATTTGGTGATGTAGCTAAAGAAGCTAGAAAAGTCTTTATTAAACATGAGATGCTTGGATGTTTTACCAATTTTGCAAGTACCCTTGAAAAGATGGAAAAAGATAGGCTAAATTACACTAATAAAACCAATTGTGAGGGGGAGATTAAAGTACCGATACCTCTTAAGCTCATAGGAATGCATGAGGCACTAGAAAAGAATTTTGATTGGATTGTTCCTGAAATTTATTTGAGGAGGATAGTAAGCCTAAAAGTAATGAAAGGGGAGCCTCTGAAACCTACATAGACAGGATACAATGCATTGTTGAGAAAACTCCCAACTCTAATGTTGATGCTTCATCTCTTGATAATACTTGATTCACACTTTCTGCGCCTAGCTGAAAGGCGTTAAAGAAAAGCGCTTATGGGAGACAACCCATTATTTTACTTCTGCACTTTTGTTTTATATTTGAGTCTTGGAAGTTTTTACTACTGTAGCAACCTCTCCTTATATTTATTTTATTGCATTGTTGTGCGAAGTAAAGTCTTTGATAGTAAGGTTAATACTAGATTTGGATTACTGCGCAGAAACAGATTTCTTGCTGTCACGGAATTTAGCAGCCCCGTCTGTAGGTAACTCAGAAAAATCTGCCAATTTACGTGCGTGATCCTCAGATATGTACGCAACTTTCATTCAATTTGAGCTTTTTCATCTGAGTAAGTTAAGTGCCCCTGAAAAATCCGTCTTTACGGACTGTTCTGTTTTGACAGATTCTGTCTTTTATTTCGCATTGCCTATTTTGCTATGTTGGATGGATTTCTTTGTTCCATTAACTTTCAGTAGCTTTGTGCAATGTCCAGAAGTGTTAAGAATGATTATGTCACCTCTGAATATGTGAATTTTCGATTATGCACTAAACCTCTAATGAGTTTGTTTTGAGTTTGGTGTGGAGGAAGTTTTCAAGAGTCAAGAGAGGAGGATGATACAATATGATCAAGAAGAGTGAAAAGTCTAAGCTTGGGGATGCCCCCGTGGTTCATCCTTGCATATTTCAAGAAGACTCAAGCATCTAAGCTTGGGGATGCCCAAGGCATCCCTTCTTCATCGACAACTTATCAGGTCACCTCTAGTGAAACTATATTTTTATTCCGTCACATCTTATGTGCTTTACTTGGAGCGTCTGTATATTTTTATTTTTGTTTTTGTTTTAATAAAATCGGATCCTAGCATTCCTTGTGTGGGAGAGAGACATGCTCCGCTGTTTCATATGAACACTGGTGTTCTTAGCTTTACTTTTAATGTTCATGGCGAAGGTTGAAACTGCTTCGTTCATTGTTATATGGTTGGAAACAGAAAATGCTGCATGTGGTAATTGGTATAATGTCTTGAATAATTTGATACTTGACAATTGTTGTGCTCATATAGATCATGTTTAAGCTCTTGCATCATGTACGTTGTACCTAGTAATGAAGAACTACATAGAGCTTGTTAAAATTTGGTTTGCATGATTGGTCTCTAGAGTCTAGATATTTTCTGGTTAAGGTGTTTGAACAACAAGGAGACGATGTAAAGTCTTATAATTCTTGCAATATGTTCATATGTGAGTTTTGTTGCATCGTGTTATACTTGAGTTTGCTTAAAACAACCTTGCTAGCCTAGCCTTGTATTGAGAGGAATTCTTCTCGTGCATCCAAATCCTTGAGCCAAAAACTATGCCATTTGTGTCCACCATACCTACCTACTACATGGTATTACTCTGCCATTCCAAAGTACATTACTTGAGTGCTACCTTTAAAATTCTATCCTTTGTCTTTGCAATATATAGCTCATGGGAAAATAGCCTTAAAAACTATTGTGGTGAAGAATATGTACTTATGTATCTTATTTCTTAATAAGTTGCTTGTTGAGCGGTAACCATGTTTCGGGGACGCCATCAACTTTCACCTTTGTTGAATATCATGTGAGTTGCTATGCATGTTCGTCTTGTCTGAAATAAGGGCGATTTTCATGATCAAATGGTTTGAGTATGCATATTGTTAGAGAAGAACATTGGGCCGCTAACTAAAGCCATGATCCATGGTGGAAGTTTCAGTTTGGACAATCAATCCTCAATCTCTTATGAGAATATTATCTGTTGTTGAATGCTTATGCATTAGAGAGGAGTCCATTATCTCGTTGTCTATGTTGTCCCGGTATGGATGTCTAAGTTGAGAATAATCAAAAGCGAGAAATCTAATGCGAGCTTTCTCCTTAGACCTTTGTACAGGCGGCATAGAGGTACCCCTTTGTGACATTTGGTTGAAACATATGCTATGCAATGATAATCCATGTTAATCCAAGCTAATTAGGACAAGGTGCGAGCACTATTGGTAATCTATGCATGAGGCTTGCAACTTATAGGATTTCTTATACATAACACATATGATTTATTACTACCGTTGACAAAATTGTTTCTATGTTTTCAAAATGAAAAGCTCTAGCACAAAAATAGTAATCCATGCTTCCCTCTGCGAAGGGCCTATCTTCTACTTTACTGTTGAGTCAGTTCACCTATTCTTTCTATCTCAGAAGCAAACACTTGTA
This sequence comes from Lolium rigidum, assembly GCF_022539505.1. Classification (NCBI taxonomy): domain Eukaryota; kingdom Viridiplantae; phylum Streptophyta; class Magnoliopsida; order Poales; family Poaceae; genus Lolium; species Lolium rigidum. The sequence continues at coordinate 113,377,210 of NC_061514.1, read as the reverse complement.
TCAACTGTGTGCATTGATTCTTACATGTTTACCTATTGCACTTGTTATATTACTTTGTGTTGACAATTATCCATGAGATATACATGTTGAAGTTGAAAGCAACTGCTGAAACTTATATCTTCCTTTGTGTGGTTTCAAAGATTTCTACTAAGAATTTATTGCTTTATGAGTAACTCTTATGCAAGTCTTATTGATGCTTGTCTTGAAAGTACTATTCATGAAAAGTCTTTGTTATATGATTCAGTTGTTTAAGTCATTGTCTTTACCATTGCTTCGAATCACTTCATTCATCTCATATGCTTTACAATAGTATTGATCAAGATTATGATAGCATGTCAATTCAGAAATTATCCTTGTTATCGTTTACCTACTCGAGGGCGAGTAGGAACTAAGCTTGGGGATGCTTGATACGTCTCAAACGTATCTATAATTTCTTATGTTCCATGCTACTTTTATGACAATACTCACATGTTTTATACACACTTTACATCATTATTATGCATTTTCCGGCACTAACCTATTGACGAGATGCCGAAGAGCCGATTGTTGTTTTCTCGCTGTTTTTGGTTTCGGAAATCCTACAAAGGAAATATTCTCGGAATTGGACGAAATCAACGCCCGGGGTCTTATTTTTCCACGGAGCTTCCGAAGACCGAAGAGCATACGAAGTGGGGCCACGAGGTGGCCAGACCATAAGGCGGCGCGGCCAGGGAGGGGCCCGCGCCGCCCTATGGTGTGGGCCCCTCGTCAGCCCTCCGACTCTGCCCTTCCGCCTACTTAAACACTCCGTCGCGAAAACCCTATTACCGAGAGCCACGATACGGAAAACCTTCCAGAGACGTCGCCGCCGCGAATCCCATCTCGGGGGATTCAGGAGATCGCCTCCGGCACCCTGCCGGAGAGGGGAATCATCTCCCGGAGGTCTCTTCATCACCATGATCGCCTCCGGATCGATGTGTGAGTAGTTCACCCCTGGACTATGGGTCCATAGCAGTAGCTAGATGGTTGTCTTCTCCTCATTGTGCTATCATGTTAGATCTTGTGAGCTGCCTATCATGATCAAGATCATCTATTTGTAATGCTACATGTTGTGTTTGTTGGGATCCGATGAATATTGAATACTATGTCAAGTTGATTATCAATCTATCATATATGTTGTTTATGTTCTTGCATGCTCTCCGTTGCTAGTAGAGGCTCTAGCCAAGTTGATACTTGTGACTCCAAGAGGGAGTATTTATGCTCGATAGTGGGTTCATGCCTCCATTGAATGCGGGACGATGACGAGAAAATTCTAAGGTTGTGGATGTGATGTTGCCACTAGGGATAAAACATTAATGCTTTGTCTAAGGATATTTGTGTTGATTACATTACACACCATACTTAATGCAATTGTCTGTTGTTTGCAACTTAATACTGGAAGGGGTTCGGATGATAACCTGAAGGTGGACTTTTTAGGCAAAGATGCATGCTGGATAGCGGTCTATGTACTTTGTCGTAATGCCCTGATTAAATCTCATAGTACTCATAATGATATATGTATGTGCATTGTTATGCCTTCTTTATTTGTCAATTGCCCAACTGTAATTTGTTCACCCAACATGCTATTTCTTATCGGAGAGACACCACTAGTGAACTGTGGATCCCGGTCCATTCTTTACATCTGAAATACTATCTACTGCAATACTTGTTCTTTACTGTTCTTCGCAAACAAACATCATCTTCCACACTATACATCTAATCCTTTGTTTACAGCAAGCCGGTGAGATTGACAACCTCAACGTTACGTTGGGGCAAAGTACTTTGATTGTGTTGTGCAGGTTCCACGTTGGCACCGGAATCCCTGGTGTTGCGCCGCACTACACTCCGCCACCAACAACCTTCACGTGTTCCTTGACTCCTACTGGATCGATAACCTTGGTTTCTTACTGAGGGAAAACTTGTCGCTGTACACATCACACCTTCCTCTTGGGGTTCCCAACGGACGTGTGTCTTACACGCCATCAGTCCTCCACAAGTGCTCCCACGACCGCCATTCCCCTCGCCGTCGTCGACAACGTCGAACGCCGCCGACGCCCAGCCTCGCCGGAGCCTAGGATCGCTGCCGACTCCCTCGCCTCACCGCGCCAGTGAGCTCCTCTTGTCGACGTAGACGACGCACGTAAGCCGTTGATTTCACTTCTAATCCTACGGTCGAAATCAAACCATACCGATTCGGCTGTTAAGTGTCGCTGACACCCTCGCCCCACCTGTCAGGCGGCCCGCTGCGTGCGTGGCGCGCTAGTTGGGCTGGCCCAGCTCTTTCTCCCCCTCTGCGGCCCAAACTCTTTCCCGCGCTGGCCCAAAATTTCAAATTCTGTTTATTTCAACTAAGTCAATTTGCTTGCAGATGCTTTACTAAAATCAAATAGTTTCAAATCCACCTAGCCAAATTTAGTAAATTTGATGTTGTTGGAAATCCTATGAAATGCTCTATCCAACCCCACTGGTTTCAAAGCAAGATCTTTTGTAGAATTTGAATAGTAAAAATAACAAAACAGAGAGTTTTCAGAATTCAAATAAATTTATAAAATCAACCATGATGAGTTTTGAGGTGATTCAAATTCTCATAATTCACATTTCAAACACTCTAATTGTTTAGGCAAAAATATGATATGGGTACTGTATATGATCATGGGCTAGAATCAAAAATTGGCTATGTAGTCAACACTAGCCCATTTAAATCACTTTTCAAATTTAGGATTTCAAATCTATGAGGTGTAGCACCTCATTTAAATCATCTTCCCAAGTAGTTTGAAGTAATGTTATGACCCTTGTTGCTTGGTCTCATATTTTCTCACTTGAGGATATTAAATCAAATAGGATTTAAATTGCATGAGGTATAGAACCTCATTTAAATCATGTTTCTCAAAGGATAAGTGTGAAGTGTTGACCTTGGTCAACATGTGACCATACGTTGTTATTTGAGGAGATTAAATCTTAAAAAGATTCAATGAGAGGAAATTATTTCTCCAAACTGAAGAGAAACCCTAATCCACATTTCAATGAGAGGAAATTATTTTCCTAACCCTAAGTAAGAAAACCCTAGCATGATTTTTGGGTAAGCAATGCAAAGTGATGATGCTAGATCATCTTGAGTGAGCCCTTAAGGCTAAACTAGTCTACTTAAGTATTGATTGGTGTTTGTATCCTCGTATTCGTTTATAGACGCTAGTACAGGAGACTATCAAGAGGAGGAGGATTTCTACCAAGAAGAAGAAGAGAACTTTGATCACTACCCCAACCAAGGCAAGCTAATATTCTTGCAAGATGACCTTGTTCAAAGTTCTACAAGAGCAAGGCACCATTACATATTACTTTATGCTTAATGATCCTATCCCAAGCTTTTACTTTACAAGTTTTGACTTTGGTTTATCAAAGTTTATTTTTGATTCATGATTCACTTGGTTTAGTTATGGAGTAGTACAAGAGCATCACACTTAGCCTAGAAAGCTATAAGCTAGTTAGCACCCCTCATGACTAGTTGCTAGTGCTAATACTAAAAGTGACTACTTTAGATGGGAACTTGTGAAAACCAATGACTTTGAAAACCTTGGAATGATGAGTCATTCTATTGAAAGATTTTGAAGGTGAATATGACTTGTGAATGACTTGGTGAATTTTACAAAACTGATGGTTGGGTTCGGATATGATACCATTCCAATTCTTAAGTACCGCCACAATACCTGAATCTGGGTAAGGCTTAATGATGTCTACGGGAGCTTCTATTCTTGTAGATAGTGTTGGGCCTCCAAGAGCAGAGGTTTGTAGAACAGCAGCAAGTTTCCCTTAAGTGGATTACCCAAGGTTTATCGATCTCAGGGAGGAAGAGGTCAAAGATATCCCTCTCATGCAACCCTGCAACCACAAAGCAAGAAGTCTCTTGTATCCCCAACACACCTAATAGGTGTACTAGTTCGGCGAAGAGATAGTGAAATACAGGTGGTATGAATAAGTAGTAGCAACGGCACCGGAAAAGTGCTTTGCCCGGGACGAGTAAACAAGCAGTAGTAACGCAGCGGTAGTAACACGATAAAACAAGTAAACAAGCAGCGATAGCGATATTTAGGAACAAGGCCTAGGGATTAGACTTTCACTAGTGGACACTCTCAACATTGATCACATAACAGAATAGATAAATGCATACTCTACACTCTTGTTGGATGATGAACACATTGCGTAGGATTACACGAACCCTCAATGCCGGAGTTAACAAGCTCCACAATTCAATGTTCATATTTAAATAACCTTAGAGTGCATGAAAGATCAATTCGACTAAACCAAGTACTAACATAGCATGCACACTTGTCACCTTCATGCTATGTAGGAGGAATAATACACATCAATACTATCATAGCAATAGTTAACTTCATAATCTACAAGAGATCATAATCATAGCATAAACCAAGTACTAACACGGATGCACACACTGTCACCATTACACCGTGCGGGAGGAATAAAACTACTTTAATAACATTGCTAGAGTAGCACATAGATAAATTGTGATACAAAATACATTGCAATCATAAAGAGATATAAATAAGCACTTCACTACGCCATTCATAACGAGTGAATAAGTATTACGTGAAATATAGCCTAAGAGACCCACACGGTGCACACACTCGTCACCTTTACACACGTGGGACAAGGAGTCTCCGGAGATCACATAAGTAAAATTCACTTGACTAGCATAATGACATCTAGATTACAAGCATCATCATATGAATCTCAATCATGTAGGCAGCTCATGAGATTATTGTATTGAAGCACATAGGAGAGAGATGAACCACATAGCTACCGGTACAGCCTCGATGGAGAACTACTCCCTCCTCATGGGAGCAGCAGCGGTGATGAAGATGGCGGTGGAGATGGCAGCGGTGTCGATGGAGAAGCCTTCCGGGGGCACTTCCCCGCTCCGGCAGGGTGCCGGAACAGAGACTCCTGTCCCCCAGATCTTGGCTTCGCGATGGCGGCGGCTCTGGAAGGTTTTCCGTATCGTGGTTCTTCGTCTCAGGGGTTTCGCGACGGAGGCTTTAAGTAGGCGGAAGGGCAGAGTCGGGGGCCAGACGAGGGGCCCACACCACGGGCGGCGCGGGCCCCCCTTGGCCGCACCGCCATGTGGTCCGGCCACCTCGTGGCCCCACTTCGTATGCTCTTCGGTCTTCTGGAAGGTTCGTGGCGAAATAGGCCCCCGGGTCTTGATTTCGTCCAATTCCGAGAATATTTCGTTACTAGGATTTACGAAACCAAAAACAGCTAGAAAACGACAGCGGCACTTCGGCATCTTGTTAATAGGTTAGTTCCGGAAAATGCACGAATATGACATAAAGTGTGCATAAAACATGTAGGTATCATCAATAATATGGCATAGAACATAAGAAATTATCGATACGTCGGAGACGTATCAAGCATCCCCAAGCTTAGTTACTGCTCGTCCCGAGCGGGTAAAACGATAACAAAGATAATTTCGAAGTGACATGCCATCATAACCTTGATCATACTATTTGTAAACATATGTAGTGGATGCAGCGATCAAAACAATGGTAATGACATGAGTAAACAAGTGAATCATAAAGCAAAGACTTTTCATGAATAGTACTTCAAGACAAGCATTAATAAGTCTTGCATAAGAGTTAACTCATAAAGCAATAAATCAAAGTAAAGGTATTGAAGCAACACAAAGGAAGATTAAGTTTCAGCGGTTGCTTTCAACTTGTAACATGTATATCTCATGGATAATTGTCAACATAGAGTAATATAACAAGTACAATATGCAAGTATGTAGGAATCAATGCACGAGTTCACACAAGTGTTTGCTTCTTGAGGTGGAGAGAAATAGGTGAACTGACTCAACATAAAAGTAAAAAGAATGGTCCTTCAAAGAGGAAAGCATCGATTGCTATATTTGTGCTAGAGCTTTTATTTTGAAAACATGAAACAATTTTGTCAACGGTAGTAATAAAGCATATGAGTTATGTAAATTATATCTTACAAGTTGCAAGCCTCATGCATAGTATACTAATAGTGCCCGCACCTTGTCCTAATTAGCTTGGACTACCGGATCTTTGCAATGCACATGTTTTAACCAAGTGTCACAATGGGGTACCTCCATGCCGCCTGTACAAAGGTCTAAGGAGAAAGCTCGCATTTTGGATTTCTCGCTTTTGATTATTCTCAACTTAGACATCCATACCGGGACAACATGGACAACGAGATAATGGACTCCTCTTTAATGCATAAGCATGTGGCAACAATTATTATTCTCATATGAGATTGAGGATATATGTCCAAGACTGAAACTTCCACCATGATTCATGGCTTTAGTTAGCGGCCCAATGTTCTTCGCTAACAATATGCATGCTCCAACCATTAAGGTGGTAGATCTCTCTTACTTCAGACAAGACGGACATGCATAGCAACTCACATGATATTCAACAAAGAATAGTTGATGGCGTCCCCGTAAACATGGTTATCGCACAACAAGCAACTTAATAAGAGATAAAGTGCATAAGTACATATTCAATACCACAATAGTTTTTAAGCTATTTGTCCCATGAGCTATATATTGTAAAGGTGAATGATGGAATTTTAAAGGTAGCACTCAAGCAATTTACTTTGGAATGGCGGAGAAATACCATGTAGTAGGTAGGTATGGTGGACACAAATGGCATAGTGGTTGGCTCAAGTATTTTGGATGCATGAGAAGTATTCCCTCTCGATACAAGGTTTGGGCTAGCAAGGTTATTTGAAACAAACACAAGGATGAACGGTGCAGCAAAACTCACATAAAAGACATATTGTAAACATTATAAGATTCTACACCGTCTTCCTTGTTGTTCAAAACTCAATACTAGATGTTATCTAGACTCTAGAGAAATTAAATATGCAAACCAAATTAGCAAGCTCTAAGTGTTTCTTCATTAATGGGTGCAAAGTATATGATGCAAGAGCTTAAACATGAGCACAACAATTTCCAAGTATCAAATTATCCAAGACATTTTAGAGTTACTACATGTAGTATTTTCCAATTCCAACCATATAACAATTTAACGAAGAAGAAACTTCGCCATGAATACTATGAGTAGAGCCTAAGGACATACTTGTCCATATGCTACAGCGGAGCTTGTCTCTCTCCCACAAAGTGAATGCTAGGATCCATTTTATTCAAACAAAACAAAAACAAAAACAAACCGACGCTCCAAGCAAAGTGCATAAGATGTGACGGAATAAAAATATAGTTTCAGGGGAGGAACCTGATAATGTTGTCGATGAAGAAGGGGATGCCTTGGGCATCCCCAAGCTTAGACGCTTGAGTCTTCTTAGAATATGCAGGGGTGAACCACCGGGGTATCCCCAAGCTTAGAGCTTTCACTCTCCTTGATCATATTGCATCATACTCCTCTCTTGATCCTTGAAAACTTCCTCCACACCAAACTCGAAACAACTCATTAGAGGGTTAGTGCACAATAAAAATTCACATATTCAGAGGTGACACAATCATTCTTAACACTTCTGGACATTGCATAAAGCTACTGGACATTAATGGATCAAATAAATTCATCCAACATAGCAAAAGAGGCAATGCGAAATAAAAGGCAGAATCTGTCAAAACAGAACAGTCCGTAAAGATGGATTTTATTAGGCCACCAGACTTGCTCAAATGAAAATGCTCAAATTGAATGAAAGTTGCGTACATATCTGAGGATCATGCACGTAAATTGGCTTAATTTTCTGAGCTACCTACAGGGAGGTAGACCCAGATTCGTGACAGCAAAGAAATCTGGAACTGCGCAGTAATCCAAATCTAGTACTTACTTTACTATCAAAGACTTTACTTGGCACAAAAAAACATAAAACTAAGATAAGGAGAGGTTGCTACAGTAGTAAACAACTTCCAAGACACAAATATAAAATAAAAGTACTGTAGCAAAATAAACACATGGGTTATCTCCCAAGAAGTTCTTTCTTTATAGCCATTAAGATGGGCTCAGCAGTTTTAATGATGCACTCGCAAGAAATAGTATTTGAAGCAAAAGAGAGCATAAAGAGGCAAATTCAAAACACATTTAAGTCTAACATGCTTCCTATGCATAGGAGTCTTGTAAATAAACAAGTTCATGAAGAGCAAAGTGACAAGCATAGGAAGATAAAACAAGTGTAGCTTCAAAAATTTCAGCACATAGAGAGGCATTTTAGTAACATGAAAATTTCTACAACCATATTTTCCTCTCTCATAATAACTTTCAGTAGTATCATGAGCAAAATCAACAATATAACTATCACATAAAGCATTCTTATCATGAGTCTCATGCATAAAATTATTACTCTCCACATAGGCATAATCAATTTTATTAGTTGTAGTGGGAGCAAATTCAACAAAGTAGCTATCATTATTATTCTCATCAAGTGTAGGAGGCATAGTATAATCACAACAAAATTTACTCTCCATAGTAGGTGGCACCAAAAGACCACTATCATTATAATCATCATAAATAATAAATAGGAGGCAAAGTATCATCAAAGAAAATTTTCTCCTCAATGCTTGGGGGACTAAAAAGATCATGAAAACCAGCTTCCCCAAGCTTAGAACTTTCTATATTATTATCAACAATGGGGTTCAAAGCGTTCATACTAATATTACTACCAAGCATGCAAATAAGATTTCATAGGTTTTTTAATTTTCGCATCAAACCATCCATGTCTTAAATCAGGAAATAGAATAAGAAGCTCATTGTTGTCCATTATGCCAAACTAGTGTAAACAAGAAACAAAAAGATGCAATTGCAGGATCTAAAGGAAATAGCATCGAGCACAAACACAATGGCGCCAGAAAAGTACTTTACCTGAGACCGGAGTATGAGTGTCTTTTACCTTTCCTCCTCGGCAACGGCGCCAGAAAAGTGCTTGATGTCTACGGGAGCTTCTATTCTTGTAGACAGTGTTGGGCCTCCAAGAGCAGAGGTTTGTAGAACAGAAGCAAGTTTCCCTTAAGTGGATTACCCAAGGTTTATCGATCTCAGGAAGGAAGAGGTCAAAGATATCCCTCTCATGCAACCCTGCAACCACAAAGCAAGAAGTCTCTTGTGTCCCCAACACACCTAATAGGTGTACTAGTTCGGCGAAGAGATAGTGAAATACAGGTGGTATGAATAAGTAGTAGCAACGGCACCGTAAAAGTGCTTTGCCTAGGACAAGTAAACAAGCAGTAGTAACGCAGCAGTAGTAACGCGATAGAAACAAGAAACAAGCAGCGATAGCGATATTTAGGAACAAGGCATAGGGATTAGACTTTCACTAGTGGACACTCTCAACATTGATCACATAACAGAATAGATAAATGCATACTCTACACTCTTGTTGGATGATGAACACATTGCGTAGGATTACACGAACCCTCAATGCCGGAGTTAACAAGCTCCACAATTCAATGTTCATATTTAAATAACCTTAGAGTGCATGAAAGATCAATTCGACTAAACCAAGTACTAACATAGCATGCACACCGTCACCTTCATGCTATGTAGGAGGAATAATACACATCAATACTATCATAGCAATAGTTAACTTCATAATCTACAAGAGATCATAATCATAGCATAAACCAAGTACTAACACGGATGCACACACTCGTCACCATTACACCGTGCAGGAGGAATAAAACTACTTTAATAACATTGCTAGAGTAGCACATAGATAAATTGTGATACAAAATACATTGCAATCATAAAGAGATATAAATAAGCACTTCACTACGCCATTCATAACAGTGAATAAGTATTCTGTGAAATATAGCCTAAGAGACCCACACGGTGCACACACTGTCACCTTTACACACGTGGGACAAGGAGTCTCCGAAGATCACATAAGTAAAATTCACTTGACTAGCATAATGACATCTAGATTACAAGCATCATCATATGAATCTCAATCATGTAGGCAGCTCATGAGATTATTGTATTGAAGCACATAGGAGAGAGATGAACCACATAGCTACCGGTACAGCCCCAGCCTCGATGGAGAACTACTCCCTCCTCATGGGAGCAGCAGCGGTGATGAAGATGGCGGTGGAGATGGCAGCGGTGTCGATGGAGAAGCCTTCCGGGGCACTTCCCCGCTCCGGCGGGGTGCCGGAACGAGAGACTCCTGTCCCCCAGATCTTGGCTTCGCGATGGCGGCGGCTCTGGAAGGTTTTCCGTATCGTGGTTCTTCGTCTCAGGGGTTTCGCGACGGAGGCTTTAAGTAGGCGGAAGGGCAGAGTCGGGGGGCTGACGAGGGGCCCACACCACAGGGCGGCGCGGGCCCCCCCTTGGCCGCGCCGCCATGTGGTCTGGCCACCTCGTGGCCCCACTTCGTATGCTCTTCGGTCTTCCGGAAGGTTCGTGGCGAAATAGGCCCCGGGTCTTGATTTCGTCCAATTCCGAGAATATTTCGTTACTAGGATTTCTGAAACCAAAAACAGCAGAAAACAGCAATGGCACTTCGGCATCTTGTTAATAGGTTAGTTCCAGAAAATGCACGAATATGACATAAAGTGTGCATAAAACATGTAGGTATCATCAATAATATGGCATAGAACATAAGAAATTATCGATACGTCGGAGACGTATCACTTAACTGGAAACTTATATATTTTAGTATGGGTTCCCTCTGAACAAGCGTCATAGGGTTTATGCCGAGGCTGCCTCCATTAAAAGTGAAATGATGTGAAAGGAGGTGAATGTCCTACCCAAGCCCTGTGCAGTTCCCGGGTTGGCGGTTTGCTCTCACCGGGAGGCCAAGCTCATGGGGAGAGGTGCCTATACTAGGGTATGTAAATGAAAGGTTATGATTGGTAGTTCGCGCACTGAGTGCGATAAATCAGGGCCAGTTACCCCTGACGGACTATTGCAATTGTTGTGGCACAAGTGTACGACCTCTGCAGAGTTTAAACTATTCGAATAGCCGTGTCCGCGGTCATGGACAGTTGGAAAGGCCATACTGTTCCGTCATCAGAACTTTTCCAAAATATGAAAGGTGACTTGTGACTTGAATTGAAAGGTGACTTTGACTTTGAATCACAACAGAGTTGTGGGAATGAAACTAATTTTCCCACTTGAGTTAGTTAGACAATCAAGGAGTCTTTTATTACTAAAGTGCTTATGAAATAAAACTGGCTTTATGCAAATGAACCTAGAGCTTAGCACCCTCTTACCATAGTTGATAGTACTTACATTAGTATTAGTTTGCGAGTACTTTAAAGTACTCATGGCTTTGTCCCTGGCTATTCAAATGGCCAGACTATGAAGAGGAGAACCGAGTACCGTGGGGATGGACAAGCAGGACGTCTATGATAACTAGGACTACTCCCGACGTCAACGGTTGCTCGTGGAGCGATGATGTCTACGCACGCTTCAATTCCCGTAGACGGTGTTGGGCCTCCAAGAGCAGAGGTTTGTAGAACAGCGAGCAAGTTTCCCTTAAGTGAATCACCCAAGGTTTATCGAACTCGGGGAGGTAGAGGTCAAAGATATCCCTCTCAAGCAACCCTGCAATTACGATACAAGAAGTCTCTTGTGTCCCCAACACACCTAATACACTTGTCGGATGTATAGGTGCACTAGTTCGGCGAAGAGATAGTAAAACACAGGTGGTATAGATGGTGGTAATATTGCAGGAAGTAAAGATGCGAGTAAAACAGTAAACAAGCGATGTTTGCAGTATTTGGAAACAAGGCCTAGGGATCATACTTTCACTAGTGGACACTCTCAACATTGATCACATAAATAAATAAGTTCTCTTCTCTTATGCTACTTCACACTCTCTTGTTGGATAACAAACACCATTCATTGTGTAGGGCTACAAGAGCTCCCTCAAGCCGGAGTAAACAAGCTCCACAACATTCAGAATTCATATTTAAGTAACCTCTAGAGTGCATAATAGACCGTTGCAATTTACACCGAGTACTAACATAGCATACACACTATCACCTTTAAGCTATGAAAGGGGGAATAGATCACATCAATACTATCATAGTAATAGTTAACTCCATAATCTACAAGAGATTACAATCATAACCTACGCCAAGTACTACATGATGCACACACTGTCAACATTACATCATGAAGGAGGAATAGACTACTTTAATAACATCACTAGAGTAGGACATAGATTAATAGTGATACAAAGCTCATGATCACATAAAGATCACATCATGGGAGAGAGAGATGAACCACATAGCTACCGGTACAGCCCTTAGCCTCGAGGGAGAACTACTCCCTCCTCATCATAGGAGACAGCAGCGGTGATGAAGATGGCGGTGGTGTCGATGGAGATGCCTTCCGGGGGCAATTCCCCGTCCCGGCGGCGTGCCGGAACAGAGACTTCTGTCCCCCAAATCTTGGCTTCGCGATGGCGGCGGCTCTGGAACTTTTCTCGTATCGTGGCTTATTGTCATAGGGTTTTCGAGGCGGAGAGAATATATAGGCGGAAGGGCAGCCTCGGAGGAGCCAGGGGATGGCCCCCCCATAGGCTGGTGCGCCCCCCGTTGGCCGTGCCGCCAGGTGGGGTGGGGCCCCCAGGGCTCCCCTCTGTCCCTCTCTGGCTCTCTGGAAGCTTCCGTGAAATATAAGACCCTAGGCGTTGATTTCGTCCAATTCCGAGAATATTTCCTTTCTAGGATTTCTGAAACCAAAAACAGCAGAAAACAGGAACTGACACTTCGGCATCTCGTCAATAGGTTAGTTCCGGAAAATGCATCAAAACGATATAAAGTATGAATAAAACATGTAGGTATTGTCATAAAACTAGCATGGAACATAAGAAATTATAGATACGTTGGAGACGTATCAAGCATCCCCAAGCTTAGTTCCTACTCGCCCTCGAGTAGGTAAACGATAACAAGGATAATTTCTGAAGTGACATGCTACTTACATAATCTTGATCATACTATTGCAAAGCATATGAGATGAATGAAGTGATTCAAAGCAATGGTAAAGACAATGACTAAACAACTGAATCATATAGCAAAGAATTTTCATGAATAGTACTTTCAAGACAAGCATCAATAAGTCTTGCATAAGAGTTAACTCATAAAGCAATAGATTCTTAGTAGAAGGTTTTGAAGCAACACAAAGGATGATTAAGTTTGAGCAATTGCTTTCAACTTGTAACATGTATATCTCATGGATAGTTGTCATCATAAAGCAATATAACAAGTGCAATAGGTAAACATGTAAGAATCAATGCACACAGTTGACACAAGTGTTTGCTTCTAAGATAGAAAGAAGTAGGTAAACTGACTCAACATAAAGTAAAAGATAGGCCCTTCGCAGAGGGAAGCATGAATTACTATTTTTGTGCTAGAGCTTTTATTTTGAAAACATAGAAACAATTTTGTCAACGGTAGTAATAAATCATATGTGTTATGTATAAGACATCTTATAAGTTGCAAGCCTCATGCATAGATTACCCATAGTGCTCGCACCTTGTCCTAATTAGCTTGGATTTACATGGATTATCATTGCATAACATATGTTTCAACCAAGTGTCACAAAAGGGTACCTCTATGCCGCCTGTACAAAGGTCTAAGGAGAAAGTTCGCATTGGATTTCTCGCTTTTGATTATTCTCAACTTAGACATCCATACCGGGACAACATAGACAACAGGTAATGGACTCCTCTTTAATGCATAAGCATTCAACAACAGATAATATTCTCATAAGAGATTGAGGATTAATGTCCAAACTGAAACTTCCACCATGATTCATGGCTTTAGTTAGTGGCCCAATGTTCTTCTCTAACAATATGCATACTCAAACCATTTGATCATGATAAATCACCCTTACTTCAGACAAGACGAACATGCATAGCAACTCACATGATATTCAACAAAGGTGTAATAGTTGGTGGCGTCCCCAGAAGCATGGTTACCGCTCAGCAAGCAACTTATAAGAAATAAGACACATAAGCCTCATATTCTTTACCACAATAGTTTTTAAGGCTATTTTCCCATGAGCTATATATTGCAAAGACAAAGAATAGAATTTTAAAGGTAGCACTCAAGTAATTTACTTTGGAATGGCAGAGAAATACCACATAGTAGGTAGGTATGGTGGACACAAATGGCATAGGTTTTGGCTCAAGGTTTCGGATGCACGAGAAGCATTCCCTCTCATTACAAGGCTTTGGCTAGCAAGGTTGTTTGAAGCAAACACAAGTATGAACCGGTACAGCAAAACTTACATAAGAACATATTGCAAGCATTATAAGACTCTACACTGTCTTCCTTGTTGTTGATACGTCTCAAACGTATCTATAATTTCTGATGTTCCATGCTAGTTTTATGACAATACCTACATGTTTTGTTCACACTTTATATCGTTTTGATGCATTTTCCGGAACTAACCTATTAACGAGATGCCGAAGTGCCAGTTGCTGTTTTCTGCTGTTTTTGGTTTCAGAAATCCTAGAAAGGAAATATTCTCGGAATCGGACGAAATCAACGCCCACGATCTTATAATTCCACGAAGCTTCCAGAACACCGGAGAGGCACCAGAGGGGAGCCCTGGGGGCCCCACACGTGTGGGCAGCGCGGCCCAAGGGGGGCGCCCCCCTAGTGTGAGGTGGCCCCGTGGCCCCTCCGACTCCGCCTCTTCGCCTATTTAAAGCTCCCTGACCTAAAACATCGACACGGATTGACGAAACACCAGAAAACCTTCCAGAGCCGCCGCCATCGCGAAACTCCAATTCGGGGGACAGAAGTCTCTGTTCCGGCACCCTGCCGGGACGGGGAATTTCCTCCGGAGTCATCTCCATCGACACCACCGCCATCTTCATCGCCATCGCTGTCTCCCATGATGAGGAGGGAGTAGTTCTCCCCCGAGGCTGAGGGCTCTACCGTAGCTATGTGGTTCATTTCTCTCTTTGTGATCTAGTTGAATATCATCTATGTGTTACTCTGGTGATGTTATTAAAGTAGTCTATTCCTCCTCCATGATGTAATGTTGACAGTGTGTGCATCATGTAGGACTTGGCGTAGGTTATGATTGTAACCTCTTGTAGATTATGAAGTTAACTATTACTATGATAGTATTGATGTGATCTATTCCCCCTTTCATAGCTATTGGTGACAGTGTGTGTGCTATGTTAGTACTCGGTCTAAATTGCGTTGGTCTATCTTACACTCTAAGGTTATTTAAATATGAACATCGAATGTTGTGGAGCTTGTTAACTCCGGCATTGAGGTGCTCTTGTAGCCCTACACAATTAATGGTGTTCATCATCCAACAAGAGAGTGTAGAGTGGTTTTATTATGTGATCAATGTTGAGAGTGTCCACTAGTGAATGTATGATCCCTAGGCCTTGTTTCTAAGCATCGAAACTCCATTTATTTACGATTCAGTTGCATGTTTACTCGCTGCCATATTTTATTCAAATTGCTATTACCACTCATATACATCCATATTACTTGTATTTCACTATCTCTTCGCCGAACTAGTGCACCTATACATCTGACAAGTGTATTAGGTGTGTTGGGGACACAAGAGACTTCTTGTATCGTGATTGCAGGGTTGCTTGAGAGGGATATCTTTGACCTCTTCCTCCCTGAGTTCGATAAACCTTGGGTGATTCACTTAAGGGAAACTTGCTGCTGTTCTACAAACCTCTGCTCTTGGAGGCCCAACACTATCTACAGAAATAGAAGCGTGCGTAGACATCAGTTGTTCAAACACTTCACTAGAAAATATCTAGACTTTAGAGAGACCAATCATGCAAACCAAATTTCAACAAGCTCTATGGTAGTTCTTCATTAATAGGTGCAAAGTACATTATGCAAGAGCTTAAACATGATCTATTTGAGCACAACAATTGCCAAGTATCAAATTATTCAAGACATTATACCAATTACCACATGAAGCATTTTCTGTTTCCAACCAAATAACAATGAACGAAGAAGTTTCAACCTTCGCCAGGAACATTAAAAGTAAAGCTAAGAACACCAGTGTTCATATGAATGAGCGGAGCGTGTCTCTCTCCCACACAAGCATGAATTTATTCAGAGAATGAAAATAACAAAACGAAAATAAAAGCACACAGACGCTCCAAGTAAAGTACATAAGATGTGACGGAATAAAAATATAGTTTCACTAGAGGTGACCTGATAAGTTGTCGATGAAGAAGGGGATGCCTTGGGCATCCCCAAGCTTAGATGCTTGAGTCTTCTTAAAATATGCCGGGATGAACCATGGGGGCATCCCCAAGCTTAGACTTTTCACTCTTCTTGATCATATTGTAGCATCCTCCTCTCTTGACCCTTGAAAACTTCCTCCACACCAAACTCAAAACAAACTCATTAGAGGGTTAGTGCATAATAAAAAATTCACATATTCAGAGGTGACATAATCATTCTTAACACTTCTGGACATTGCTCAAAGCTACTGAAAGTTAATGGAACAAAGAAATCCATCCAACATAGCAAAACAGGCAATGCGAAATAAAAGGCAGAATCTGTCAAAACAGAACAGTCTGTAAAGACAAATTTTTCAGGGGCACTTAACTTGCTCAGATGAAAATTCTCAAATTGAATGAAAGTTGCGTACATATCTGAGGATCACGCACGTAAATTGGCAGATTTTTCTGAGTTACCTACAGACGAGGCTGCTCAATTTCGTGACAGTAAGAAATCTGTTTCTGCGCAGCAATCCAAATCTAGTATCAACCCTACTATCAAAGACTTTACTTGGCACAACAATGCAATAAAATAAAGATAAGGAGAGGTTGCTACAGTAGTAACAACTTCCAAGAGACAACAAACCAGTAGCAAAATAAAAGCATGGGTTATCTCCCAAGAAGTGCTTTCTTTATAGCCATTAAGATGCGCTCAGTAATTTTAATGATGCTCACATAAGGATGAGAGTTGAAGCAAAGAGAGCATCAAAAAGCAAGTATGAAACAAATTTAAGCCTAACCCACTTCCTATGAAAAGGAGTCTTGTACACAAATAAATTCATGTAGAACAAAGTGACAAGCATAGGAATATAAAACACAAGTAACTTCAAAAAATTTAGCATATAGAGAGGTGTTTTAGTACCATGAAAATTTCTACAACCATATTTTCCTCTCTCATAATAATTTCCAGTAGCATCATGAACAAACTCAACAATATAACTATCACATAAAGCATTCTTATCATGAGTCTCGTGCATAAAATAATTACTACTCCCAACATAAGCATAGTGATTCTTATTAATTGTAGTGGGAGCAAATTCAACAAAGTAGCTATCATTATTATTCTCATCATCAAATATAGGAGGCATAGTATAATCATAATAAACTTTATCCTCCATAGTAGGTGGCACAAAAATACCACTATCATTATAATTATCATAAATGGGAGGCAAAGTATCGTCAAAGTAAATTTTCTCCTCCATGCTCGGGGGACTAAAAATATCATGTTCATCAAAACCAGCTTCCCCAAGCTTAAATTATTCCATAGCATTAGCAACAATGGTGTTCAAAGCATTCATACTAATAACATTGTGCGCTGACCCAGCATACCACTGCATGTTGTAGTATACAAGTCGTTGATATGATCTTTGTGAAGGGACTTCTTCACAAATTGCCATATCCCTCAGAGTGGTACAACAGAAACATTGCAGGTCATAACACTCCATATATTATTACAAACATTGTCTTAAAAAGTTGGTATTCTCACAGGTCCTATGAGAACACCCTAGGATACTACTTAAGTACGATTACAACTCATAAATATAGATGAAAGAGCTCAAAATCTTATTTAGATAAGTTCTACGTTGCTCGACTCTATGATGCTAGGGTATATCACTACTCCTCCACCTCCGTGTCATCGGGTCCGTAGACTATCCCATAGTCTACTCCTTCAACTCCGCCGGTAAGACCAGGTTCCTCGTAGACCAGCTCGTAGCTTCCTTCCGGTGCTCCATCGTTAATGGCCTCCACCTTCGGATCACAGTCTAGCAAGGGTGTCGAAAGAAAGTGAGTACAGAGGTACTCAGCAAGTTCTAAAAGAGTAAAAGGTGTTTGATGCACTAATTACGACCATTGATCAGGAAATCGCAGGTCAATGCATGTTTTGAAATCATTTCTTCAAAAGGTTGCTTTTATTATGAAAACTATGCCCGTCAGTCTTCACAGGTTGACCAGAACTTCGTGGAGTTCCTTTCCTGCCGCGTTTGCAGTTCCCTTCTCGGAACAAGGAGTGACAGACACAATTCGATACACTCGCGAGAGGTGCGTTACTTTTCCCACAAGAGATCCCACCCTTTTTGCCATCCGTACGGACTTGCCCCCGTTCACACTTCCTTTAGTGTGAGGCCAGGTATGAAAATCCAAGCCCACACCGCCTTCTCCGCGACCCTGCAAACCCACCCTTTTGTCCACCCGTACACCCCCAGTAGACTTCTCCCGATAATACGACTTTACTCACGGTGTACTTTGGACAATCCATCATAGACCGTAGAGCTCAACATCACATATGGATGGGGATTTAAAAGGCTATTCCAACCAACGGCAGTGCCTCCAACACCCCGCAGCTCTACCAGTCTGTTGGCGTGCAGGAGGGAAAAGATACGGCTGGCTTCCCTAGAGCCATTATAGATCTCATGGTTAACGCGGTTTGTACGGCGCTAGAATCACTAGACGGCATTGGTAATTAATCCTAGGTTAATATAACCCATGCAATGGAACCTCCACCATATCAACACATACCATGGTTCCACTGTGATGCGTGTAGTTGACACGTCCGTTGGGAACCCCAAGAGGAAGGTGTGATGCGCACAGCAGCAAGTTTCCCTCAGTAAGAAACCAAGGTTTAATCGAACCAGTAGGAGTCAAGAAGCACGTCGAAGGTTGATGGCGGCGGGATGTAGTGCGGCGCAACACCAAGGATTCTGGCGCCAACGTGGAACCTGCACAACACAATCACAGAACTTTTCCCTAACGTAACAGTGAGGTTGTCAATCTCACCGGCTTGCTGTAACAAAGGATTAGATGTATAGTGTGGATGATGATTGTTTGCAGAAAACAGTAGAACAAGTATTGCAGTAGATTGTATTTGATGTAAAAGAATGGACCGGGGTCCACAGTTCACTAGAGGTGTCTCTCCCATAAGATAAATAGCATGTTGGGTGAACAAATTACAGTTGGGCAATTGACAAATAGAGAGGGCATGACCATGCACATACATGATATAATGAGTATAGTGAGATTTAATTGGGTATTCCGACAAAGTACATAGACCGCTATCCAGCATGTATCTATGCCTAAAAAGTCCACCTTCAGGTTATCATCCGAACCCCTTCCAGTATTAAGTTGCAAACAACAGACAATTGCATTAAGTATGGTGCGTAATGTAATCAATAACTACATCCTCGGACATAGCATCAATGTTTTATCCCTAGTGGCAACAGCACATCCACAATCTTAGAACTTTCTATCAATGTCCCAGATTTAATGGAGGCATGAACCCACTATCGAGCATAAATACTCCCTCTTGGAGTTAAGAGTAAAAACTTGGCCAGAGCCTCTACTAATAACGGAGAGCATGCAAGATCATAAACAACACATAGGTAATAGATTGATAATCAACATAACATAGTATTCTCTATCCATCGGATCCCAACAAACACAACATATAGCATTACAGATAGATGATCTTGATCATGTTAGGCAGCTCACAAGATCCGACAATGAAGCACATAAGGAGAAGACGACCATCTAGCTACTGCTATGGACCCATAGTCCAGGGGTGGACTACTCACTCATCACTCCGGAGGCGACCATGGCGGTGAAGAGTCCTCCGGGAGATGATTCCCCTCTCCGGCAGGGTGCCGGAGGCGATCTCCTGAATCCCCCGAGATGGGATTGGCGGCGGCGGCGTCTCTGGAAGTTTTTCCGTATCGTGGCTCTCGGTACTGGGGGTTTCGCGACGGAGGCTTTAAGTAGGCGGAAGGGCAGAGTCGGGAAGGTCACGAGGGGCCCACACAACAGGCCGGCGCGGCCAGGGCTTGGGCCGCGCCGCCCTGTTGTCTGGCCACCTCGTGGCCCCACTTCGTAAGTCCTCCGGTCTTCTGGAAGCTTCGTGCAAAAATAGGACCCCGGGCGTTGATTTCGTCCAATTCCGAGAATATTTCCTTACTAGGATTTCGAAACCAAAAATAGCGGAAAACAGCAAGCTGGCTCTTCGGCATCTCGTTAATAGGTTAGTGCCGGAAAATGCATAAATATGACATAAAGTATGCATAAAACATGTAGATATCATCAATAATGTGGCATGGAACATAAGAAATTATCGATACGTCGGAGACGTATCAGCATCCCCAAGCTTAGTTCCTGCTCGTCCCGAGCAGGTAAACGATAACAAAGATAATTTCTGGAGTGACATGCCATCATAACCTTGATCATACTATTGTAAGCATATGTAATGAATGCAGCGATCAAAACAATGGTAATGACATGAGTAAACAAATGAATCATAAAGCAAAGACTTTTCATGAATAGTACTTTCAAGACAAGCATCAATAAGTCTTGCATAAGAGTTAACTCATAAAGCAATAAATCAAAGTAAAGGTATTGAAGCAACACAAAGGAAGATTAAGTTTCAGCGGTTGCTTTCAACTTATAACATGTATATCTCATGGATATTGTCAATGTAAAGTAATATAACAAGTGCAATATGCAAGTATGTAGGAATCAATGCACAGCTTCACACAAGTGTTTGCTTCTTGAGGTGGAGAGAGATAGGTGAACTGACTCAACATAAAAGTAAAAGAAAGGCCCTTCGCGAGAGGAAGCATTGATTGCTATATTTGTGCTAGAGCTTTGGTTTTGAAAACAAGAAACAATTTTGTCAACGGTAGTAATAAAGCATATGTGTTATGTAAATTATATCTTACAAGTTGCAAGCCTCATGCATAATATACTAATAGTGCCCGCACCTTGTCCTAATTAGCTTGGATTACCGGGATTGTCATCGCAATACACATGTTTTAACCAAGTGTCACAAAGGGGTACCTCTATGCCGCCTGTACAAAGGTCTAAGGAGAAAGCTCGCATTGGATTTCTCGCTTTTGATTATTCTCAACTTAGACATCCATACCGGGACAACATAGACAACAGATAATGGACTCCTCTTTAATGCATAAGCATGTAGCAACAATTAATGTTCTTATATGAGATTGAGGATATATGTCCAAAACTGAAACTTCCACCATGGATCATGGCTTTAGTTAGCGGTCCAATGTTCTTCTCTAACATTATGCATGCTCTAACCATTAAATGAGTGGTAAATCTCCCTTACTTCAGACAAGACGGACATGCATAGCAACTCACATGATATTCAACAAAGAGTAGTTGATGGCGTCCCCAGGAACATGGTTATCGCACAACAAACAACTTAACAAGAGATAAAGTGCATAAGTACATATTCCATACCACAATAGTTTTTAAGCTATTTGTCCCATGAGCTATATATTGCAAAGGTAAAGGATAGAAATTTTAAAGGTAGCACTCAAGCAATTTACTTTGGAATGGCGGAGAAATACTATGTAGTAGGTAGGTTTGGTGGACACAAATGGCATAGTGGTTGGCTCAAGGATTTTGGATGCATGAGAAGTATTCCCTCTCGATACAAGGTTTAGTCTAGCAAGGTTATTTGAAACAAACACAAGGATGAACCGGTGCAGCAAAATTCACATAAAAGACATATTGTAAACATTATAAGACTCTACACCGTCTTCCTTGTTGTTCAAACTCAATACTACAAATTATCTAGACTTTAGAGAGACCAATTATGCAAACCAAATTTTAGCAAGATCTATGTATTTCTTCATTAATAGGTGCAAAGTATATGATGCAACAGCTTAAACATGAGCACAACAATTGCCAAGTATCAAATTATTCAAGACATTTTAGAATTACTACATGTAGCATTTCCCGATTCCAACCATATAACAATTTAACGAAGAAGATTCAACCTTCGCCATGAATACTATGAGTAAAGCCTAAGGACATATTTGTCCATATGCAACAGCGGAGCGTGTCTCTCTCCCACACAATGAATGCTAGGATCCATTTTATTCAAACAAAAACAAAAACAAAAACAAACCGACGCTCCAAGCAAAGCACATAAGATGTGATGGAAGAAAAATATAGTTTCAGGGGAGGAACCTGATAATGTTGTCGATGAAGAAGGGGATGCCTTGGGCATCCCCAAGCTTAGACGCTTGAGTCTTCTTAAAATATGCAGGGGTGAACCACCGGGGCATCCCCAAGCTTAGAGCTTTCACTCTCCTTGATCATATTGTATCATCTCCCTCTCTTGATCCTTGAAAACTTCCCCCACACCAAACTCAAAACAACTCATTAGAGGGTTAGTGCACAATTAAAATTTACATGTTCAGAGGTGACATAATCATTCTTAACACTTCTAGACATTGCACAAAGCTACTGAAAGTCAATGGAATAGAAAAATCCATCAAGCATAGCAAAACAGGCAATGCGAAATAAAGGCAGAATCTGTCAAAACAGAACAGTTCGTAAAGACGAATTTTATTGAGGCACCAGACTTGCTCAGATGAAAATTCTCAAATTGAATGAAAGTTGCGTACATATCTGAGGATCACTCACGTAAATTGGCATAATTTTCTGAGTTACCTACAGAGAATTAGGCCCAGATTCGTGACGAGCAAAGAAATCTGTTTCTCGCGCAGTAATCCAAATCTAGTATGAACCTTACTATCAAAGACTTTACTTGGCACAACAATGCACAAAACTAAGATAAGGAGAGGTTGCTACAGTAGTAACAACTTCCAAGACTCAAATATAAAATAAAAGTACTGTAGTAAAAACATGGGTTGTCTCCCATAAGCGCTTTTCTTTAACGCCTTTCAGGTAGGCGCAGAAAGTGTATATCAAGTGTTATCAAGAGATGCAGTATCAACATTACCTTGGGCTTTACCCTTACCTTTCTTGAGAGGAAATTGATATTTAATATTACCTTCCTTCATATCAATGATAGCTCCAACAGTTCGAAGAAAAAGGTCTTCCCAATATAACGGGACAAGATGCATTGCATTCAATATCCAAGACAACAAAATCAACGGGGACAAGGTTATTGTTAACGGTAATGCGAACATTATCAACTCTCCCCAAAGGTTTCTTTGTAGAATGATCAGCAAGATTAACATCCAAATAACAATTTTTCAATGGTGGCAAGTCAAGCATATTATAGATTTTCTTAGGCATAACGGAAATACTTGCACCAAGATCACATAAAGCATTACAATCAAAGTCATTGACCTTCATCTTAATGATGGGCTCCCAACCATCCTATAGCTTCCTAGGAATAGAAGCTTCACGTTCTAGTTTCTCTTCTCTAGCTTTTATGAGAGAATTTGTAATATGTTTTGTGAAAGCCAAGTTTATAGCACTAGCATTAGGACTCTTAGCAAGTTTTTGTAAGAACTTTATAACTTCAGAGATGTGGCAATCATCAAAATCAAAACCTTTATAATCTAAAGCAATGGGATCATCATCCCCAATGTTGGAAAAAAATTCAGCAGTTTTATCACAGGCAGTTTCAGCTAGCTTTAGCAGCTTCCAGCAGTTTTGCGGGCTTTGCATTAGAAGTGGAAACATTGCCAACACCAATTCTTTTACCATTATTAGTAGGAGGTTCAGCAACATGTAGAGCATTAGCATTGCTAGTGGTGGTAATAGTCCAAACTTTAGCTATATTATCTTCTTTAGCATTTTCTTCTATCTCCCACCTAGCACGCAATTCGGCCATCAATCTTATATTCTCATTAATTCTAACTTGGATGGCATTTGCTGTAGTAACAATTTTATTATTATGATTTTCATTAGGCATAACTTTCGATTTCAAAAGATCAACATCAGCAACAAGACTATCGACTTTAGAAGCAAGTATATCAATTTTCCCAAGCTTTTCTTCAACGCATTTGTTAAAAGCAGTTTGTGTACTAATAAATTCTTTAAGCATAGCTTCAAGTCCAGGGGTGTGTTCCTATTATTGTTGTAAGAATTCCCATAAGAATTACCATAACCGTTACCATTATTATAAGGATATGGCCTATAGTTGTTACTAGAATTGTTCCGACAAGCATTGTTGTTGAAATTATTATTTTTAATGAAGTTTACATCAACATGTTCTTCTTGGGCAACCAATGAAGCTAACGGAACATTATTAGGATCAACATTAGTCCTATCATTCTCAAGCATAGACATAATAGCATCAATCTTATCACTCAAGGAAGAGGTTTCTTCGACAGAATTTACCTTCTTACCTTGTGGAGGTCTTTCCGTGTGCCATTCAGAGTAATTAATCATCATATTATCAAGAAACTTTGTTGCTTCACCAAGAGTGATGGACATAAAGGTACCTCCAGCAGCTGAATCCAATAGGTTCCGCGAAGAAAAGTTCGATCTCGCATAAAAGGTTTGGATGATCATCCAAGTAGTCAGTCCATGGGTTGGGCAATTTTTAACCAAAGATTTCATTCTTTCCCAAGCTTGTGCAACATGCTCATTATCCAATTGTTTAAAATTCATTATGCTACTCCTCAAAGATATAATTTTAGCGGGAGGATAATATCTACCAATAAAAGCATCCTTGCATTTAGTCCAAGAATCAATACTATTTCTAGGCAGAGATAGCAACCAATCTTTAGCTCTTCCTCTTAATGAGAAAGGAAACAATTTTAATTTTATAATGTCACCATCTACATCTTTATACTTTTGCATTTCACACAATTCAACAAAATTATTGAGATGGGCAGCAGCATCATCGGAACTAACACCGAAAAATTGCTCTCGCATAACAAGATTCAAGTAAAGCGAGGTTTAATTTCAAAGAATTCTGCTGTAGTAGCAGGGTGGAGCAATAGGTGTGCATAGGAAATCATTATTATTTGTGCTAGTGAAGTCACACAACTTAGTATTTTCAGGAGTACCCATTTTAGCGAGTAGTAAATAAAGCAAACTAGATAAAATAAATGCAAGTAACTAATTTTTTTGTGTTTTTTGATATAGAGTGCAAGACGGTAAATAAAGTAAAGCTAGCAACTAATTTTTTTGTGTTTTGATATAATGCAGCAAACAAGAAAGTAAATAAAATAAAGCAAGACAAAAACAAAGTAAAGAGATTGGATTGTGGAGACTCCCCTTGCGAGCGTGTCTTGATCTCCCGGCAACGGCGCCGGAAATTTGCTTGATGCGTGTAGTTGACACGTCCGTTGGGAACCCCAAGAGGAAGGTGTGATGCGCACAGCAGCAAGTTTCCCTCAGTAAGAAACCAAGGTTTAATCAAACCAGTAGGAGTCAAGAAGCACGTCGAAGGTTGATGGCGGCGGGATGTAGTGCGGCGCAACACCAGGGATTCCGGCGCCAACGTGGAACCTGCACAACACAATCACATAACTTTGCCCCAACGTAACAGTGAGGTTGTCAATCTCACCGGCTTGCTGTAACAAAGGATTAGATGTATAGTGTGGATGATGATTGTTTGCGAGAAAACGAGTAGAACAAGTATTGCGATAGATTGTATTTGATGTAAAAGAATGGACCGGGGTCCACAGTTCACTAGAGGTGTCTCTCCCATAAGATAAATAGCATGTTGGGTGAACAAATTACGGTTGGGCAATTGACAAATAGAGAGGGCATGACCATGCACATACATGATATAATGAGTATAGTGAGATTTAATTGGGCATTACGACAAAGTACATAGACCGCTATCCGACATGCATCTATGCCTAAAAAGTCCACCTTCGAGGTTATCATCCGAACCCCTTCCCAGTATTAAGTTGCAAACAACAGACAATTGCATTAAGTATGGTGTGTAATGTAATCAATAACTACATCCTCGGACATAGCATCAATGTTTTATCCCTAGTGGCAACAGCACATCCACAACCTTAGAACTTTCTGTCACTGTCCCAGATTTAATGGAGGCATGAACCCACTATCGAGCATAAATACTCCCTCTTGGAGTTAAGAGTAAAAACTTGGCCGAGCCTCTACTAATAACGGAGAGCATGCAAGATCATAAACAACACATAGGTAATAGATTGATAATCAACATAACATAGTATTCTCTATCCATCGGATCCCAACAAACACAACATATAACATTACAGATAGATGATCTTGATCATGTTAGGCAGCTCACAAGATCCGACAATGAAGCACATAAGGAGAAGACGACCATCTAGCTACTGCTATGGACCCATAGTCCAGGGGTGGACTACTCACTCATGACTCCGGAGGTGACCATGGCGGTGAAGAGTCCTCCGGGAGATGATTCCCCTCTCCGGCAGGGTGCCGGAGGCGATCTCCTGAATCCCCCGAGATGGGATTGGCGGCGGCGTCTCCGGAAGGTTTTCCGTATCGTGGCTCTCGCATGCGGGGGTTTCGCGACGGAGGCTTTAAGTAGGCGGAAGGGCAGAGTCGGGAAGGTCACGAGGGGCCCACACAACAGGCCAGCGCGGCCAGGGCTTGGGCCGCGCCGCCCTGTTGTCTGGCCACCTCGTGGCCCCACTTCGTTAGTCCTCCGGTCTTCTGGAAGCTTCGTGCAAAAATAGGACCCTGGGCGTTGATTTCGTCCAATTCCGAGAATATTTCCTTACTAGGATTTCTGAAACCAAAAACAGCAGAAAACAGCAACTGGCACTTCGGCATCTCGTTAATATCTTAGTGCCGGAAAATGCATAAATATGACATAAAGTATGCATAAAACATGTAGATATCATCAATAATGTGGCATGGAACATAAGAAATTATCGATACGTCGGAGACGTATCACACTGCCAGCCACATAGTCATATTCATAGTTGGAAAGTAACATTTTATTTGCGATGCAGGAATGATAAGTACATAGCTTTGCATTAAAGTAATAGAAAATACTCAAGTTGGTATGAGCAAGGGTGAACTTGTTTGTGGACTGCGAGATAGTGTAGTTCAATTCAGTTGATGGAACCTGGACCTCGGGTTCTGTAAGAAGCATCATTGTCCGGTGAGGACAATGCTATAAAATCCAAATAATGCAGTCATGTATGTATTATTTTATGTGGAATCCTTTTACCCCAATGAGTTATTACAATTTAGGGTTGAGTTAAGATTTATGCCTTTGGCAGTAATTTGCAATTGCTTTAATGTGTAAACCACTTTATTTCTCATAAAGTAAAATGATTCAAATTAAAACTACTTTACTTTGGTGATTCATTATTCATTCCAAAAATGATTGGAAATAATAGAGTTGCCTCTATATTTTGGAATAAAAAGGAATAGAATATTTTCCTTTGGAAAATACCTTTTTGAAATAGAAATGACTTGGAATAATAGAATTTCATTTTGAAATGTTTGAAAATAAGTATTTGAACTTATTTGAGATTTTTCCTTGATTTTTTAAATACAAGGAAATAATAGTTTGAAATTCCAAGTTTTTATTTTAAATTCATCAAATTCATAAATTTGAATTTGTTTCTTAAATTCTATTTCATATTTTATTCTTGTTAAGAATAATTTTTCATTCACAAATCCAATTTTTATTGGATTTTTAGAGTTGTATTTTATTTACTAAAAATTGGTGAAATTCTGGCTATTTTCTTAATTGTGAAATGACCAGAATACCCCCTAGCCCCTATTGGGCCAGCCCACTAACTAAAGCCCATGGGACAACCCACTAAGGCGTGCCCCATAACGGGTCGGTGGCGCCGAAGCGGCCCACCTCGCTCGCTCACTCACTCGTCTCTCTCACTCGCTCGACCTAACCCTAATCTCTGGCGACACCCGTGGCGATGGAATCGCCGCCATGGCCGCCGCCATGCTCCGGACATCTCCGTGCTCCCCTGCCTTAGCCACCTACCAGATCTGGACCGCCGCGAGACGATCTATCGATTTGTCCGCGTGGTTTCTCCGATTGCTTCCTCTCCTGGCGAATCGCCTCCTCTCTGGATCTCGTGGAGAATCGCCTCGGGCGATTGGGTGATCTCCGACGAGCTCTCGCCTTCGCCGTCGACGTGTGCGCCTCCGAGACCGACCTGGCGCGGGTGCTGCTCGCAGTACCTGTGCCGTCGTCTCCGTGTCGTGCTGCTGTGGTGGTGTTCGTCGGCGTAACGCCGGCGCCTTCCCTGGCTTTGCAGCTGCTATGGCCGCGCGAGCACTGCCTCGCCATGCCATAGCCTCTGCCACCAGGCGCGTGTAAGTTTCTCTGCTCCTTCTCCTTCTCCTCTCCATGCATGTGCGCCTCCCAAGCTTCTGTGCTCCTTCTCCTCTTGCTCTACTGCTCTCTGATGATCCTGTGATCATGCAGAGCCTTGCTACTGCTGCTTAAACTACCTGTGCTTCCATTTTCTGCAAGCTCTGGCCAATTCACCAATCTCTGGTACTGGCCAGTGTGTGTTGCTTGCTGTGCATGCCATGTGTTGCTTGCCTACTCTTGTTATGCCATGCTGTTCATGCTTATAAGCTTGCTATGCTTACTTGCAATTTATACTTGCTTGTCTAGGTGTACTGCTATGCATCTGTGACACTTGTGGATGCCAGTGATGCCTGTGAGGTGCTTCTGTGCCTCCTGTGTAATCCAATGATCCATTGGATCAACCATTCCTTGTTGGCTAGCCTATCTGTGTTGCTTGACTTGATTCAATTGATCCATTTGATCAATTAAATGTCAGTGGCTTGGTTGTTGATTAATTTTTGTGGCTAAGTGAATCATTTCCTTACTGATGCTGATGCTCAAGCATGCTATTGCTACTGTATGTATGTGCTGTTGCTCTTCCTAGCTCACTGGACTTGATCCAGTGGCTATGATGCAGTGACATGTGCTGTGTTGCCTCATAGTGTGCTACTGTCAAGATATAGCATGAATTTGTTATGTATTCATGCTGGAATAAATTAGTTAATGATGAACTGCTTATGCAGTGATGATTAAATTACTTGCTTCTATATGAATTTGCTGTTCATGATTATTTGACAAGCAAATAGAGTCTGAATCCATTTCTGGATAGTGATGCTTTGTATTTGGCTTGGCTTTGGATGGTTCTAAGTGTGCTGTGACCTCAGTAGCCTTGCTACTGACTGGTTGCTCACATGGTTGGTTGGATCTTGTTGGCTACTCATCTTTGCTTGCATATTTGGGGATCATAACAAATATGAATGCCAATATGCTTGCCTGTGAAGAAATCTAGGGTTTCCTGATGGTTGCATGCTTAGGATTTTCTGTGTAGTCTTGGTTAGCTGCTAATCCTTGTAATACATCTACTGGTGCTATCTCTGCATGAGATCTTGCTAGTGTGTGCATCTCGTGCATGTTTGCTAGCTTCAGTGCACAAGATCCGTATCCGGATGATTTCTGTTTTAGTGGCTTCTAGACTGGCAGTAATCCTTGGTGAAAACCAAGTGATGATTTACCCTTTTGAGCATCTGCTCAATCCCATGACTATGTCATGCATGATTTATGGACTAGATCCATGGGATCTTCTCCAGGAACTAGGTATACCTTGTTCCAGCTCCTAGAGTGAGATTTTGTGTTGATGCAGACTTGTGGTTTGTGTCATAGCCCTTCACCTCCAGGTCTTGGATGATCTTCTCAGGTCACCATGATTTCTGGTGGTTGAGTGGTTGTGTGTGTTGGTTCTGTTCTTGAGCAAGAACTGGATGAACTATGCTGCTCTGGCTTCACCCTTACCTGGTGAATCCTTATCTGGTCGACTGTTACAGTTTCTAGGGTTTGTGCTCCTTTTATATGAGCCCTACTTCTGTTCTTGCCATGACACACAAGCCTGGCTTGCTTTGGTGACTAAGCTTGTGCATTGCCTTGCTGTGGCTTGCCCAGCACACATGAGCTGTGTGCTCTCATATGCTGAAACTTGAGCCCTTTGGTGGTGCTCAGGTTTGGTCTGTTTGCTCTTATCTTGTGCTGTCCAGGGCTTTGGACAAGCACAAGTGTGTAGGACAGTTGGTTCTGTCCAAACTGAATTCTGTCAACAGTTAACTCTGTCCAAACTGAATTTCTGTTTAACACTTGACTTTCTGGCTATTACTTGCTGTTTTATGTTGCAGGTTTTGAAGATGAATATGACCATGAAGATATTCTTCAAGTCATTTAGTCTAGGTTTTAGTTTAGGACAAAATTTGTAATCTTCCTTTTTCATTTCTATTTATTGTTCATCAATTCTTGTATCAAGAATATTGTAAAGACAATGTAATTGTGTTGTGTTATCAATAAAGCTCAACTTTTACTTATGAGCTTTTGATTTGTGTAATGTTTATATTCTGGAATAAATGTTGTATTTATTATTCACTTTGAAATTCAAAGTTATTTGAAGTCATAATTTGTTTTCGAATTGTGAATTCAATTTCCATATTCATTTATACTTAATGTTTGATATTCCAAATGCATCTTACTTGTCAAATGAAATCAATTCCCCAAATCAACAAGATACAAAAGAGATCATGTCGAAATTTCCCTAACTCACCTTGCCTAACCCTAAGTGCAAAATGAGAGAGAACCTCGATCCCTCTTAGGTTTAGTTGCAATAAAGCGCGAAAACTTCCCCCGTTTTGCGATGAAATGCACATCCCATCTCTAAATCTACCCTTCGTTGTTCATATGTTCTGGGTTATTACACATTGGCATTATCATGCATATAAAGTTACATAGGTTTTTTAATTTTCTCTTCAAACACCTCATGTCCTAACTCAAGATATATACTATAAAGATCTCTAATATTTTTGTTGTTTTCCATTAAGCCTAACTAGTGAAAATAAAAACAAGAAACAAAAAGATGCAATTGCAGGATCTAAAGGAAATAGCTTCGAGCACTCACACACCGGCAACAATGCTAGGAAATAGCTTAGTAGTCGGAGGATGTGAATACCTTTTACCTTACCTCCCCGGCAACGGCGCCGAGAAAATAGCTTGTCTACGCACGCTTCTATTCCCGTAGACAGTGTTGGGCCTCCAAGAGCAGAGGTTTGTAGAACGAGCAGCAAGTTTCCCTTAAGTGAATCACCTAAGGTTTATCGAACTCAGGGAGGTAGAGGTCAAAGATATCCCTCTCAAGAAACCCTGCAATTACGATACAAGAAGTCTCTTGTGTCCCCAACACACCTAATACACTTGTCAGATGTATAGGTGCACTAGTTCGACGAAGAGATAGTAAAACACAGGTGGTATAGATGGTGGTAATATTGCAGGAAGTAAAGATGCAGTAAAACAGTAAACAAGCGATGTTTGCAGTATTTGGAAACAAGGCCTAGGGATCATACTTTCACTAGTGGACACTCTCAACATTGATCACATAAATAAATAAGTTCTCTTCTCTTATGCTACTTCACACTCTCTTGTTGGATAACAAACACCATTCATTGTGTAGGGCTACAAGAGCTCCCTCAAGCCAGAGTAAACAAGCTCCACAACATTCGGAATTCATATTTAAGTAACCTCTAGAGTGCATAATAGACCGTTGCAATTTAGACCGAGTATTAACATAGCATACACACTGTCACCTTTAAGCTATGAAAGGGGGAATAGATCACATCAATACTAACATAGTAATAGTTAACTCCATAATCTACAAGAGATTACAATCATAACCTACGCCAAGTACTACATGATGCACACACAGTCAACATTACATCATGAAGGAGGAATAGACTACTTTAATAACATCACTAGAGTAGCACATAGATTAATAGTGATACAAAGCTCATGATCACATAAAGATCACATCATGGGAGAGAGAGATGAACCACATAGCTACCGGTACAGCCCTTAGCCTCGAGCGAGAACTACTCCCTCCTCATCATAGGAGACAGCAGCGGTGATGAAGATGGCGGTGGTGTCGATGGATGCCTTCCGGGGGCAATTCCCCGTCCCGGCGGCGTGCCGGAACAGAGACTTCTGTCCCCAGAATCTTGGCTTCGCGATGGCGGCGGCTCTGGAACTTTTCTCGTATCGTGGCTTATTGTCATAGGGTTTTCGAGGCGGAGAGAATGTATAGGTGGAAGGGCAGCCTCGGAGGAGCCTGGGGGTGGCCCCCCCCATAGGCTGGTGCCCCCCCCCCTTGGCCGCGCCGCCAGGTGGGTTGGGCCCCCCAGGGCTCCCCTCTGGTCCCTCTCTGGCTCTCTGGAAGCTTCCGTGAAATATAAGACCCTGGGCGTTGATTTCGTCCAATTCCGAGAATATTTCCTTTGTAGGATTTACGAAACCAAAAACAGCAGAAAGCGAGAACCGGCACTTCGGCATCTCGTCAATAGGTTAGTTCCGGAAAATGCATCAAAACGATATAAAGTATGAATAAAACATGTAGGTATTGTCATAAAACTAGCATGGAACATAAGAAATTATAGATACGTTGGAGACGTATCAAGCAGATGGACCGCAACCACTACTTCGCTTCCGTTATGTGTTTTGTAATTGGATCTCTAGATCCACTATGTTGTAAGACTGTATCATGTGATCCCTTGATGTAAGACAATTATGGTTTGTAATGACTGATGTTCTGTGATATCAATCTATTATGTCTCGCAAAAACAATATTCCTGGGATTGCGATGTATGGCATAATAGGCATCTGGACTTAAAAATCCGGGTGTTGACAAGTTGGTATCAGAGCCATTGTTTGACCTTAGGAGACCCTAGTTAGAATGGACGTCTGAAAAACTTAGTTTCAAAAACCAATGAAGTGAATATTTATGAAAACTTATTATCACTCTTATCCTTGAGATCTTGTTCAAAGTAAGAAAATCCATGCTCTACTTTTGCAATTCTACATAAAAGTTTGCACACTTGATCACTTCATTAACTTACTTATCCTAATTGCTCACAGATGGAGTACCAATGTGAGTCCTATCAACTTGGTCATGGAGGAAACCTAATGTTCGAGAAGGATTTGAAGCAACTAGTGGAATATTTAGGACGTCTGTATCCCGAGTTCTTCGGAATACCGCTCAACCATCCGTCGGGAGGACCACCTCGGTGGGAATTTACTGCATATCTGAGAGGAAAGCTTGTAGCCCCAATATGGGAAACCATATGGTTTTCTGTAACGGGAAACACTTGGAAGGATGGAATAGCAAAAGCCATGCAGGAAGCAATTGCCCGTCTGTGTGGACAAAATGAGAACAAGATCAAGAACACTAGCTTTGTTTACTACCCAAGACATGACCCCATGGGAAGACCACTAGCCATGCCACCACACTCGGAGATGAACTACTATGTCGCATGCCTGGACTTCTTGCTTCACAAGACCCGCAAGGAGCTGGACAACGCTCGCGCTCGTCGCTAAGCACACCACCCCTGAAGATGAAGAACCCACCATGAAGAGTAGTATCACTAAAGCACTATCGTAGGTGTGAGTTTGTATCATGATTCCCTTGTATCGTAGAGCGATGAATGGTTCTTAAAACCAACGGTGTGTTAGCTTTGTAATATGTGATGTTTGGTATGAATGAAAAAGTGTTGTTGGTTGTACCCCCTCAACACTACTCAATTTTTGAAACTTGTTGAACTTTAAACCAAACAAACCATAGAAATTTCCCTCTTATCTTATCATCTACCTCCATATTCAGATGGACCCACCAACGCGCAGCACCAACCAAGATGCAATGATGCAGATGATCCAGATGACGATGGAAGACCGCGAAGCCGAGAGAGCTAAACGACAAGCCAACATAGCTGCACTTCAACAGATAGCTCAGCACAATCAAGGCCACGGAAACCATGACCACCCTGGATCAAAGCTGAAGAACTTTCAAAACACCAACCCTCCTATGTTCAGCAAGACAGAAGAGCCCCTAGATGCAGATGACTGGCTCCAAACCATGGAGAACAACCTGGAAGTTGCGAGAGTTGAAGCCGCAGAGAAAGTACTGTTCGCCACCCATTACCTCGCAGGACCTGCCAGAGCCTAGTGGACAAGTGCCCGTGCAATGAATGCGGGACAGATGATGACCTGGGAAGACTTCAAGCTGAAGTTTAACAAGTACCATGTACCCCAAGGACTGATCAAGAAGATAGAGACGAGTTTCGTGAACTCAAGCAAGGAAGGATGTCGGTGGTGCAATACCGCGACAGGTTTCTTACTCTGTCAAGGTACGCCCCGGATGAGACCGACACCAATGAGAAGAGGAAGGAGAGATTTTTGAATGGACTGCATGACGAAATGCAAACTGTGTTAGTGAACATTCTGTTCGCTGACCTCGAAGCCCTTGTGGACTCATCCATACAGATGGAAGGGAAGCTGCACCAAGCCAACGAGAACCGCAAGAGAAGAATGATGAACCAGAATGGACCCAACAACGCCCAGAAGTACCGCAACAGCTCAACTGGAGGATTTGCCTCAAGATACAACAAGCCCCCTGCTCAGACATACCGCCCAAGCTACACCAACAACAACGGTGGACCCCCGAAGCCCGAAGCCCGGAGGCAACAACAACAACAACAACAACAACAACAACAACAACAACAACAACAACAACAACAACAACAACAACAACAACAACAACAACAACAACAAAACCAACAACAACCACACCAACAACAACCACACCAACAACAACAACCACCCCAATGGCAACAATAACAACCCCAATACTGCCCCAAGGACTGGAAACAACGTTGTTCCCGTCAACCCCAAAGACAAATCAACTGTAAACTGCTATGAATGTGGAGTTGTGGGTCACTACTCCAATGAGTGCCCCAAGAAGCTTGCCAAGATTGCCGCCAATACCTCTGCACCTGCTCAGCAACAGCGCCGCTTTGCAGCAAGAAGGAACCAGAACAACCGCAACGGCCGTCTCTACCACAAGAATGCCACTGAAGCACAGGAAGCACCTCAGGCCATGCCAAGTATGTTTTCCTGTTAATCCAATTGCCCAATCTCTCTTAGGAACCTAACTTTCTTAAAATCTCGGGACGAGATTTGTTTAATGGGGAAGGGTTTGTAACATCCCAAATTTTCAAACAAAGAAGAAATTAAATTTCCATTTTCCAAAAATGAGAACCAACAAAAACTTTTATTACCTAGGGTGCTATGCATAGTGCTTATACCCAGTACTTGTGTTATTGCCATGATTGTTTGTTTATTGCATTGAACATATTTCCAAAACCCTAAACCCTAACCTTCTCAGAACCAAATAGGATCAAATAAGAAGGAACTAAAATAAAATAAAAAGAAATATGTGGGCATATAGCCCTAGTATGGATATCTTGACTAATACCCTTCTTACTTTTCTAAATAGTGGTGGACCCCACTAAACCCTAAACCTCACCCCTCTTCTCACCATCCATTATATACAAAATAAAAAGAAATGAAATTAAATAAGAAAAGGGCCTATGTGCCTATGACTATTTTTGTGAAACTTTTACTTAGACCTTTCTACCTTGTGTAGATGTTTTGAAAACATTAATCAACCCTACCTAGTGCTCAAAAAATCAAATCCAAGGTGAAAACAAAATAATTTAAAAAGAAAATAAAAATGCCATAGAGGCATATGAGAGTAAATAGCCAAATTGTGAAATTGAGAATCTTGACCCTAAGACTTGTTGTGAGTGGTTGGATCACTCCTCTATACCATTTCAACAATCAACAACATCATTTGGGTCAAGAGAAATCAAATCAAATCAAAGAAAAATCAAAAAACCATGTGGCATGTGATAATGGTCACTTGTGCCATTTTTAACAACATACCCACTTTGAGCCCTTGTATTAAGAAATTCTTAAACCAAACCATGCCAACTCTTGGTACCTCATCCAAGACCTCATCAAGATGAACAACTTTGGTGTTGACCACTTTGACCAGATCATTGACCATTTCTCAAATTAGTCAAGCCAAATGCCACTTTGAAACACATTCTAGATTACCCAAATATTTAGAATATTCATAAATCAATTCCAAAACCCAAACCAATTGTTCGCACACGAACACGTCGCCGTGTACCCTCGACGCCGAGCGCGATGCGCGGCAGCACGCGCCGAGGGAGGCTCGCCGGAAGCGCGATACGCAAGACAGTCCGGCGGGCGCTTTTGTAGACCCGAAACCCCGCTCGCCCGGGAGGGACCCCGTCGGGGCTTGCGGCGGCTATGGGCTGCCCTAGGTCGGCCTGACCGCCCCTAGGACCTCGTGGATTCGCAGCCTCCAATCTTGAAGAACAACGAAGAACGAGAAGAAAGATACAAGGGGAGAGAGATAAAAGTAGATGAACACGAAAAAGTAGTAGATTGATTTGTTCGATTGGTGTTGGTTTAATCGGCCGTCACCCCTCATGTATATAAAGGGCGGCTGGACTTTCCGTGCAAGATGAAGGGTTGGATTCACGTCCAAAACCCTAGTTTGAGTCCAATTCGGATGGCTTGGACCGAACTTTTCAAAACTGTTCGGTTTAAAACTGGCAGTACCTTGCGTGGCAACTTTGAGGCAGTAAACGATTTCAAATCAAAATATCGTGAACAACAAAGTTGTTCGTCTCGAAAAAACGAAGAACTTTCATGTTGACCACTTTTCCATCCAAGCTCATCTTGATCATTAAATTGAGGTCGCAAGAAAAACGATCAATTCCGACTTTCTGTCTCAGCCCCAGCCTCAGCTCGCGCCTAACCTTAGAGCCCTCTATGGTCGAGCGCCTCAAACTCGCTAATTCAGGTTTCAGCTGTATTTTGGCTCCACAAGTTGCATACTAGCTCCGATCGCGATGACTCAAAAACCAAAGTTGCTTGTTTCGACGAGACGAACAACTTTCGTTTGTATCACTTCTTTATTTGAGGTCATCTTAAAGGAGCTCTAATGGAAGCCTTCATATATCGATCCTCGAGATCACCTCTGGCTGCCAACATAATCGGCTACCAAGCCGGATCATGGCACAACTTGATATGGTGGACATGCTGTCTCCTAAATGAGCAATATATCTGTCACGCCGAACGCCGAATTATGTTCTTGATTAGCCATCTGCCCAAAACGAGTATCAACACATGCCCCCCTGTTTTCTGGCAGAGCTTGCATGCCAGAAAATAACTTTCTCCACATTTTGCCCAGGGCGATGTCAACACTCCATCGGCCATTGGTTCTCAGGACGATAATTCCATATCGGCCATTTATGTTCAGGTTGGTTGCCACCTTGGTAGAACTTCTTCAAATAATCACCTTTGAGAACAACCACTTCATCTTAACGATTGATGGATATCCCAAATACTTTCAAGTACATCTCCCATAGCGACCCTTGCTTGATCTTCATCCAAGCACTTCAAAAGAATACCGTCAACTGTTTGGCGATAAAGCTTATCGTCCATTAATGCACACTTAAAAGCCATCTGCCGAACAGCTCTGTCCGTCTTCTTGCTAGGATCTTGCAAATATTCAACAATAGGTTTTTCCAATCTTCTTGTTTACCTGCACTAGATCCTTCATTAGTGACCGAATCAATGGGATTTAATTCGGTCTTACCTATGACAACATGAGCAAACATCGGCTTATGAGATATATGAAAACACCACGATTAACATGGTAGCCAGATGCTTGTTGTGCTAACTCATTTGCATTCCAAATATCTTGCCTAGATATATGAGAAATGCTAACGTATTCTAAGGTAGAAATTATACCTAGAGATTGATCAAGATACATATTAAGTGATTCGTCGAAACATTGGTAAACCTTAGATTTTTATTATACTACTACCAACGAATCACTAGAAGCCTCAATATGTGTAGCACCTATAACAAAAAACAGTTCTAGCACGAATAGCAAAACTTCATATTCGGCCTAAGATAATCTAAGCGGCATGAGGCTTCAAAAAAAGAACCAGAGATAAATAAACAATACCAAAGAATTGGCTATTGCTTTCAAAAACTGAAGCATCATCATACTATCTCCATGGTACTAGAGAGACAAAATCAATAAACATATTATGCTCATAATCAATACCCAGCAATGAAATTTAGAACAATTTGGCCTTTCATAGATGTACAGATTCATAAGCCAAATTGGAAAAGCATAAGCATAATATTCAATAAACACATACCTTGTCTCGGGTTTCAATAGGACTAGGGACGATGTTAGCACAACACATCGTCCATGATTAGATAATTCTCTCAGGGCGATAGGATAAGTATCGGCCATGTGTTGTTTGCCTCAAAGGCCTATATAATTCATCCACCAAAGTATGTATAGCCGAAATAAATAAAACAACTCTGATTATGAACTCCAAACATTTCGGCCTCTCAGATTAGCAACAAAATTGCAACTAACCAAACGAATAACGTTTTGGTGACACCCTTTGATGATGTAAAGAATTATAATGCATCCACGGATTAAAATAAGACCATGGAGGGTAACTGTTCATACCTGAGGATATGTTACATGGCATAGGCATAAATGGCATGGCTGAATAATATGTATGATGTGCTGACCGAAACCTAGTATGTGATAGAAAATTCTTTCTTGATCGTTTGCTAGCCTCGGTCTTTTGTTCCTTCATCCTTATCGCTATTCTTGCAATAGGAACTTGCACATCCTCCTTACTTTGAGGTCCTTCCTTAGGGACCCATGCCATGTTCTTTGTCTTCAGCTTTGCGGCACTAAGATGTTTCAGCTTTCTCTCTTGCCAGCTTGTTAAGCCGAGTGGGCATCCCGGCTGTGATTTAGTTTTGCACATTAGCGTTTCTTCCTTGGCCTCTGGCACTTTCAACTTTACTTGTTCAGATTTGGCACTTCGAGCTCCAGCATTTACTTGCTTCATCTCTTTATCTTCTGTAGCCAAGGTCAACTTGACCGGCTCTTTTTTATTTGAGATCGAATCTGAAACATCACACTTACGGTTATCCTTTTTCACTTGATAAACTAGCTTGACCGTCTCCTTCTTGTTCGTTGAGCTCCTAACCGATTCCCTTTTATTGAAACGGTCTTTGACATGTGATTATTGCTCAGATTTTGACCTTATTGGAGCTGCATAATTTGGGTTAGATGATCTATAGTAAGACGGATAACGTGCCCTTGGGTCATACCTGTGATCCCATGATGGATATGGATAATAATCACCATAGGGAGGTATCCATGACATTGGCATTGGTGGCCTAAAGGGAGGATACGAAGCTGCTGCATTGAACTTCGCCCATTGCCAATCTCGGTCTTTAGACTTTCGCCTTGGGGGTGATCTTGATGACTTTGCAATACTTGGCCGATAAGAACTCCTTGCCTCACTCTCCTTCTTATATTTCTCTAATAACTCTGCGAAAGTGACTTTAGTTTTCTTACCCTTGTGCTTATCACGGCCTTTGTCCTGTTTCATTTTGCGTCCATCGATCTTTGAATTTTGTTGTTGCCCCCCAGTGCTTGATGTCCTTGGTGTAGCTTCAATGGAACACTCAGCTTCAAGAATGTCTTCAACATGCTCTTCATTAATTTCTTCACTTGAAAGCTTGATCCCATTATCTTCCGTGTGTACCTTCTCATAACCATATGAATCGGCTACAGATAACCGATCCAATAACTTTTGACCATCCATATCAATCGAAATAGATTGGCTATCTGTTTGTGTTTCAACAAATTGCAATCGTCCTTTATCTACAGCCGATTGTACTATTTTATGGAACATGGTGCAATTTTGAATACTATGCTTAAACGAATCATGCAACCTGCAATGCATTCGTTCTTTTATTGACGGCTCAACATTGTGATCAATAATTCTAATATATTCATTTTTCAGTACCACATCAAAGATATGATCACATGTGCTCAAACTAAAGGTACACCTTTTATCTTCCAGCCGTTCTTGTTGTGAAAACGGCTTTGAAATTAAGCAACCGAATGGTTCAGATTTTACATCACCCCATTCAGCTATGTGTTGATTTTTACACTCTTTTTCCGATGTGTTTGAATAAGTTATCGTACTATCATCGGCTTTCTCCAAAGATAATAACCTTGGCTTTAAGTTTCTGAAACCAAAGTAGTTATAACACATATGTCTCACTTGAGACCAAATGTAAGCCAGGTATGAAGTAAGCAAAGCTAACCATATAGATATAAAATTCAAATGAAACAATATGGAAAGCTTTGGTTGTGATAATTTGTCAATATCGGTCTCTCTAAATGGCACAACATGTTGACCGATATGCCTAGTAACCATTTTATCGCTAACAAATAATTTACAGTTCACGATTGGTCTTTTGATGTTTCTTCTAAAACTATTGCTAATAGATGCATGAACAATATATTTTTGACCAAATCTGAAAATAAGTAAATTATTTGCTAGAGATACCTCTTTGAAGATGTTAGTAGAACAAGATGGTTGTATGTCATGAACAATAACTTCCCCCACGTCTGGATGATTTTCTAACGCCTTGTCTTCTTGCTGTTTTGAATTCTGTACATCTTCACTTTGATGCTCGTCATCAACCGAACATTGTTCGGCTATATTTTTCTGTTGTTTGCAATCGTCGGTTTTATTGGCACAAAATTCATAGGGCAGCATGTAAGCTCCCCCACATCCAGAAAAGTCAAGCATGGTTGTTTTGCATTCACCATGATCTTGCTCGACGAAGCTTGCATCTTTTGATTCAATAGAATCAGCACATGTACTTTTTGATTCGGCTTCTATAACCGAATTAACCATACTAGCTGAGTCATTCTTATTTTCTTCATGGATCTTGTTACTTTGCAAAGCTTCTTTTTCTTGCTTTGATGTTTCAGAGGGTTCAACTTGATTGCTGCATGGAGGAGAGGATTTGGTTTCTTCAACCAGGGTAACATTATCTTGAGGATTCTTCTTAATCTTTGCATGGAACACCTGCAGATCTTCCTCTTCAAGTTTTTTCTTGTACGCTTTATGCTCCTCCTTGAGCTTATTTTCAAGCACCTCAAATTCCTCCCTGCGCTTATTTTTTAGTACTTCATAGCCTTGGCGTTGTTCCTCCGATAAATCATCAAACGTAATGACCTTATCGGCGTTAACCTCAGCTAGACATTGTTGCCCTCTGATGCTTGTTTTTTCTTTCGGCAGCGAAGTGTTGCCGAAACTTTGTAGTTGTGAAGGACAAAACCTGATATTGCATGCTTGACGCTCTTCCTCACGCTTCTTCTTGTATGATTCATAAGCTTGAATTGCTGCAAGATCACATGGATTTTCTTCTAGTTTCCGGTGAAGAGCATTAAGCTTCTTGAACTCAGCTGCAAGTTTTTCTCTACAATCATTATTACCATACGCTGCATCACTAGAAGAAGGCACCTGAGCTTCTATTGAATTTCCACTTATTCGGCTATAACCATTGTGGAGGTGTGGAGCCGAATTATGGATATCTCCAGTTGCATATGGTGCTGAAAAGTTAGTAACATAAGGTGCAGCATATGATGGTTCAGGGTAATTGGCCAAATAGCTAGTAGTAGCATGTCCAATTTCCCTATCCATCGGCATGTATGCAGGTGAAACAATATATTCTGAACTATCTACCGATGAATAAAACGATGAAACACTATCTTGCAAGTTACTGAAATTTTTAACATTGGATGTTTCATATTGATTAACTAAAGTCATCATGTTGTTCATCGACATATGAACTTCTGGGGATGCCGATGCATGAGAACTCGAATTTACATGTTGCAAGTTGCTAAGAGTATGGATATTATTTCGCATCGGCTTTTGCACATAGTAAGATCTATGATTAGCCGATACAGTATATATATCAGAGGATCTAGCAACATCAATATAAGAGTTGTTTGCATCTACATAAGGAGATTGGGGATTCATGATACCGTTGTAGATTGCAGCCTCTTGATGACGCTCTTTTCGTAGCAAGAACGGGCTGGAGACCGTTCGAAGCTTCGTCCCCAGCGGAGTCGCCAAAAAGTGTGTTCGCACACGAACACGTCGCCGTGTACCCTCGACGCCGAGCGCGATGCGCGGCAGCACGCGCCGAGGGAGGCTCGCCGGAAGCGCGATACGCAAGACAGTCCGGCGGGCGCTTTTGTAGACCCGAAACCCCGCTCGCCCGGGAGGGACCCCGTCAGGGCTTGCGGCGGCTATGGGCTGCCCTAGGTCGGCCTGACCGCCCCTAGGACCTCGTGGATTCGCAGCCTCCAATCTTGAAGAACAACGAAGAACGAGAAGAAAGATACAAGGGGAGAGAGATAAAAGTAGATGAACACGAAAAAGTAGTAGATTGATTTGTTCGATTGGTGTTGGTTTAATCGGCCGTCACCCCTCATGTATATAAAGGGCGGCTGGACTTTCCGTGCAAGATGAAGGGTTGGATTCACGTCCAAAACCCTAGTTTGAGTCCAATTCGGATGGCTTGGACCGAACTTTTCAAAACTGTTCGGTTTAAAACTGGCAGTACCTTGCGTGGCAACTTTGAGGCAGTAAACGACTTCAAATCAAAATATCGTGAACAACAAAGTTGTTCGTCTCGAAAAAACGAAGAACTTTCATGTTGACCACTTTTCCATCCGAGCTCATCTTGATC
The DNA here is from genome assembly GCF_022539505.1 of Lolium rigidum. NCBI lineage: Eukaryota > Viridiplantae > Streptophyta > Magnoliopsida > Poales > Poaceae > Lolium > Lolium rigidum. Next base: position 113,334,687 of record NC_061514.1, on the reverse strand, counting down.
ATTAAATTGAGGTCGCAAGAAAAACGATCAATTCCGACTTTCTGTCTCAGCCCCAGCCTCAGCTCGCGCCTAACCTTAGAGCCCTCTATGGTCGAGCGCCTCAAACTCGCTAATTCAGGTTTCAGCTGTATTTTGGCTCCACAAGTTGCATACTAGCTCCGATCGCGATGACTCAAAAACCAAAGTTGCTTGTTTCGACGAGACGCACAACTTTCGTTTGTATCACTTCTTCATTTGAGGTCATCTTAAAGGAGCTCTAATGGAAGCCTTCATATATCGATCCTCGAGATCACCTCTGACTGCCAACATAATCGGCTACCAAGCCGGATCATGGCACAACTTGATATGGTGGACATGCTGTCTCCTAAATGAGCAATATATCTGTCACGCCGAACGCCGAATTATGTTCTTGATTAGCCATCTGCCCAAAACGAGTATCAACACCAATGCCACCATTTGATGCCAAACCTTATTTAGAACCCATCCATGCAGAAAGTTGGCCAAAGGTCAAACCCAAGTGAGACCATTACATGTGATCAATTTGTTACATAGAGTAAAATTAGGGCACACCCACCCCCAACAACTATATACCACCTCCTCTCTCTCTCTCTTGTGCTCATCCACAGTTGTTTGTACTTCTAAATGACCTCACTTAACCTAGCCATGCTCACCTAGCACAAGGACAACCCATGTCATGATGTTTGTCACATAAACTTTGGAAATAATCAAATGTACAAGCTCTAGACCCCTTTCACCATGCTAACCTTGCCAAACCAACTCCTAGCACCTCACTCATGCTTGCCATGCTCACAGAGACAATTATATTGCACCCAAGCCATCAAGAACACCTCATGCCGGCCCCTTTTCTCACCACCATGTCATCACCTGCCACTTGTCCACTCCTGTCCCTCTGCCCATGTCACCTAGCCTCTCCACATAGTGCTAAACCTGCCAGACATGATTCCAGGTCAAATGGATGCAGCCCCTGGCCGCAACGTGGTCACCACGACCAGGCGCGCCAGAGCGTGCACCGGCATGGCTTGGACGCGCCAGTACGTGGCCGCGCCTCGTCACGGCCGTCCTTCCCTCGACCTCTCCTTGTACCTGCAGCCTCCTCTCGACGTCAACAACACCGTGGACATGCCCACCTGCCCGCGCTAGAGTTGTACACGACACCCTCGACGGCGACCGCCGCCACTGTACCGCAGTACACGCTCATGACGCCGTTGAATTAGACCACCCCTCGCTGCGCCAGGACGCTCCCAAGGACTGCCTCTACATCGCCAACAGTCCTATGACATCGCCCTGCCCTTTCCGCCACCGTAACGTCGCCTCCCGATGTCTACGCATGCTTCTATTCCTGTAGACAGTGTTGGGCCTCCAAGAGCAGAGGTTTGTAGAACAGCAGCAAGTTTCCCTTAAGTGGATCACCCAAGGTTTATCGAACTCAGGGAGGTAGAGGTCAAAGATATCCCTCTCAAGCAACCCTGCAATTAAGATACAAGAAGTCTCTTGTGTCCCCAACACACCTAATACACTTGTCAGATGTATAGGTGCACTAGTTCGGCGAAGAGATAGTGAAATACAAGTAATATGGATGATTGTAAGTAGTAATTGCAATCTGAAATAAAAATGGCATCAAGCAAACATGTAGCAGAACTTGTTGGAAACGGTGTTTCAATGCTTAGAAACAAGGCCTAGGGATCATACTTTAACTAGTGGACACTCTCAACAATGATCACATAACTAAATAAATAGATGCTACTTTCAAACACTCTCTTGTTGGATAATAAACACCATTCATTGTGTAGGGCTACAAGAGCACCCTCAAGCCGGAGTAAACAAGCTCCACAACTTCATAAAGGAATCACACACGATGCGCACACTGTCACCGTCACACCGTGGAGAGTGAATCTGGAGTTCATATTAAAGTAACCTCTAGAGTGCATAATAGACCGTTGCAATTTAGACCGAGTACTAACATAGCATACACACTGTCACCAATAGCTATGAAAGGGGGAATAGATCACATCAATACTATCATAGTAGTAGTTTACTTCATAATCTACAAGAGGTTACAATCATAACCTACGCCAAGTACTACATGATGCACACACTGTCACCTTTACATCATGGAGGAGGAATAGACTACTTTAATAACATCACTAGAGTAGCACATAGATTAATAGTGATACAAAGCTCATGATCACATAAAGATCACACCATGGGAGAGAGAGATGAACCACATAGCTACCGGTAGAGCCCTCAGCCTCGGGGGAGAACTACTCCCTCCTCATCATGGGAGACAGCAACGGCGATGAAGATGGCGGTGGTGTCGATGGAGATGACTTCCGGGGGCACTTCGCCGTCCCGGCGGCGTGCCGGAACAGAGATTTTGTCCCCCGAAACTTGTCTTCGCGATGGCGGCGGCTACGGAACTCTTCGTGGAATATGACTGGATGTTTTGGGGTTTTCGCGACGGAGAGTATATATAGGCAAATGGGCGATGTCGGTGGAGTCCCGAGGGGCCCACACCACATGGCGGCGCGGCCAGGGGTGGGGCCGCGCCGCCCTAGGGTGTGGCCGCCTCGTGGCTCCTCTTCGTCTCCTCTTCGGTGTTCTGGAAGGCTCCGTGGAAAATAAGACCGTGGGATTTTGTTTCATCCAATTCCGAGAATATTTCCTGTGTAGGATTTCTGAAACCAAAAACAGCAGAAAACAGGAACTGGCGCTTCGGCATCTTGTTAATAGGTTAGTACCGGAAAATGCATCAAAACGATATAAAGTGTATGTAAAACATGTGTGTATTGTCATAAAACTAGCATGGAACATAAGAAATTATAGATACGTTTGAGACGTATCAAGCATCCCCAAGCTTAGTTCCTACTCGCCCTCGAGTAGGTAAACGATAACAAGGATAATTTCTGAAGTGACATGCTGCTATCATAATCTTGATCAATACTATTGTAAAGCATATGAGATGAATGAAGTGATTCAAAGCAATGGTAAAGATAATGACTAAACAAGCTGATCATATAGCAAAGACTTTTCATGAATAGTACTTTCAAGACAAGCATCAATAAGTCTTGCATAAGAGTTAACTCATAAAGCAATATATTCTTAGTAGAAAGTTTTGAAGCAACACAAAGGAAGATATAAGTTTCAGCGAGTTGCTTTCAACTTCAACATGTATATCTCATGGATAATTGTCAACACAAAGTAATATGATGAATGCAAATAAGCAAGTATGTAAGAATCGGTGCACTCGGTTGACACAAGTGTTTGCTTCTAAGATAGAAAGAAGTAAGTAAACTGACTCAACATAAAGTAAAAGAAAGGCCCTTCGCAGAGGGAAGCAGGGATTACTCTTGTGCTAGAGCTTTTTATTTTGGAAACATGAAAACAATTTTGTCAACGGTAGTAATAATTCATATGTGTTATGCGTAAAACATCCTATAAGTTGCAAGCCTCATGCATCGAATACCAATAGTGCTCGCACCTTGTCCTAATTAGCTCGGATTTCCATGGATTGTCATTGCATTACATATGTTTCAACCAAGTGTCACAAAGGGGTACCTCTATGTCACCTGTACAAAGGTCCAAGGAGACAGATCGCATTTGATTTCTCGATTTTGATAGATCTCAACTTAAGGACATCCATACCGGGAAAACATAGAAAACGAGATAATGGACTCCTCTTTAATGCTTAAGCATTCAACAACGAGATAATATTCTCATAAGAGATTGAGGATTAATGTCCCAACTGAAACTTCCACCATGATACATGGCTTTGGTTGGCGGCCCAATGTTCTTCTCTAACAATATGCATACTCAAACCATTTAATCATGATAAATCACCCTTACTTCAGACAAGACGAACATGCATATCAACTCACATGATATTCAACAAAGGTGTAACAGTTGATGGCATCCCCCGAAAAATGGTTACCGCTCAACAAGCAACTTATAAGAAATAAGATACATAAGCGACATATTCGATACCACAATAGTTTTTAAGCTATTTTCCCATGAGCTATGTATTGCAAAGACAAAGAATGAAATTTTAAAGGTAGCACGCAAGCAATTTACTTTGGAATGGCAGAGAAATACCACATAGTAGGTAGTTATGGTGGACACAAATGGCATAGGTTTCTGCTCAAGGTTTTGGATGCACGAGAAGCATTCCCTCTCAGTACAAGGCTTTGGCTAGCAAGGTTGTTTGAAGCAAACACAAGTATGAACCGGTACAGCAAAACTTACATAAGAACATATTGCAAGCATTATAAGACTCTACACTATCTCCTTGTTATTCAAACACCTTTACCAGAATATATCTAGACTTTTAGAGAGACCAATCATGCAAACCAAATTTCAACAAGCTCTACGGTAGTTCTCCACTAATAGGTTCAAACTACATGATGCAAGAGCTTAAACATGATCTACTTGAGAACTCAAAACAATTGCAAAGTATCAAATTATTCAAGACCATATACCAATTACCACATGAAGCATTTTCTGTTTCCAACCAAATAGCAATGAACAAAGCATTTTTCAACCTTCGCCATGAACATTAAAAGTAAAGCTAAGAACACCAGTGTTCATATGAAACAGCGGAGCGTGTCTTTCTCCCACAAAAAGAATGCTAGGATCCGAATTTATTCAAACAAAAACAAAAATAAAAGCATACAGACGCTCCAAATAAAGCACATAAGATGTGACGAAATAAAAGTATAGTTTCACTAGAGGTGACCTGATAAGTTGTCGATGAAGAAGGGGATGCCTTGGGCATCCCCAAGCTTAGATGCTTGAGTCTTATTGAAATATGTAGGGATAAACCACGGGGGCATCCCCAAGCTTAGACTTTTCACTCTTCTTGATCATATTATATCATCCTCCTCTCTTGATCCTTGAAAACTTCCTTCACACCAAACTCAAAACAATCTCATTAGAGGGTTAGTGCATAATCAAAAATTCACATGTTCAGCAACGACACAATCATTCCCAACACTTCTGGACATTACCCAAGGTTACTGAAATTTAATGGAGCAAAGAAATCCAGTCAAACACAGTAAAGGAGGCAATGTGAAATAAATGGCAGAATCTGTCAAAACAGAACAGTCCGTAAAGACTAATTTTTCAGAGGCACTTAACATGCTCAGATGAAGAAGCTCAAATTCAATGAAAGTTGCGTACATATCTGAGGATCACTCATGAATTTTCGCAGATTTTTCTGAATTTCCTACAGAGAGTTCTACTCAAATTCGTGACAGCTAGAAATCTGTTTCTGCGCAGAAATCCAAATTATCAACCTTACTATCAAAGGCTTTACTTGGCACAACAATGCAATAAAATAAAGATAAGGAGAGGTTGGTACAGTAGTAACAACTTCCAAGACACAACAAAACAGTAGCAAAATAAAAACATGGGTTATCTCCCAAGAAGTGCTTTCTTTATAGCCATTAAGATGGGCTCAGTGATTTTAATGATGCTCACATAAGAAATAAGAGTTGAAGCAAAAGAGAGCATCAAGAAGCAAATTCAAAACACATTTAAGTCTAACCCACTTCCTATGCATAGGAATCTTGTACACAATAAATTCATGAAGAACAAAGTGACAAGCATAGGAAGATAAAACAAGAGTAACTTCAAAAGATTCAACATAAAGAGGGGTGATACGTCTCAAACGTATCTATAATTTCTTATGTTCCATGCTATTTTTATGATGATACTCACATGTTTTATACACACTTTAGTTCATTATTATGCATTTTCCGGCACTAACCTATTGACGAGATGCCGAAGAGCCAGTTGTTGTTTTCTGCTGTTTTTGGTTTCAGAAATCCTACAAAGGAAATATTCTCGGAATTGGACGAAATCAACGCCCAGGATCTTATTTTTCCACGAAGCTTCAAGAAGACCGAGGGAGATACGAAGTGGGGCCACGAGGTGGCGACACACTAAGGCGGCGCGGCCAAGGAGGGGCTCGCGCCGCCCTAGTGTGTGGGCCCCTCGTCAGCCCTCCGACTCTGCCCTTCCGCCTACTTAAAGCCTTCATCGCGAAAACCCCAGTACCGAGAGCCACGATACGGAAAACCTTCCAGAGACGCCGCTGCCAATCCCATCTCGGGGGATTCAGGAGATCGCCTCCGGCACCCTGCCGGAGAGGGGAATCATCTCCCGGAGGTCTCTTCATCACCATGATCGCCTCGGGATCGATGTGTGAGTAGTTCACCCCTGGACTATGGGTCCATAGCAGTAGCTAGATGGTTGTCTTCTCCTCTTGTGCTATCATGTTAGATCTTGTGAGCTGCCTATCATGATCAAGATCGTCTATTTGTAATGCTACATGTTGTGTTTGCTGGGATCCGATGAATATGGAATACTATGTCAAGTTGATTATCAATCTATCATATATGTGTTGTTTATGATCTTGCATGCTCTCCGTTTCTAGTAGAGGCTCTGGCCAAGTTGATACTTGTGACTCCAAGAGGGAGTATTTATGCTCGATAGTGGGTTCATGCCTCCATTGAATGCGGGACGATGATGAGAAAGTTCTAAGGTTGTGGATGTGCTGTTGCCACTAGGGATAAAACATCAATGCTTTGTCTAAGGATATTTGTGTTGATTACATTACGCACCATACTTAATGCAATTGTCTGTTGTTTGCAACTTAATACTGGAAGGGGTTCGGATGATAGCGTGAAGGTGGACTTTTTAGGCATAGATGCATGCTGGATAGCGGTCTATGTACTTTGTCATAATGCCCTGATTAAATCTCATAGTACTCATCATGATATATGTATGTGCATTGTTATGCCTTCTTTATTTGTCAATTGCCCAACTGTAATTTGTTCACCCAGCATGCTATTTATCTTATGGGAGAGACACCACTAGTGAACTGTGGATCCCGGTCATTCTTTACATCTGAAATACAATCTACTGCAATACTTGTTCTTTACTGTTCTTCGCAAACAAACATCATCTTCCACACTATACATCTAATCCTTTGTTTTCAGCAAGCCGGTGAGATTGACAACCTCAGCTGTTACGTTGGGGCAAAGTACTTTGATTGTGTTGTGCGGGTTCCACGTTGGCGCCGGAATCCACGGTGTTGCGCTGCACTACACTCCGCCACCAACAACCTTCACGTGTTCCTTGACTCCTACTAGTTCGATAACCTTGGTTTCTTACTGAGGGAAAACTTGCTGTTGTGCGCATCACACCTTCCTCTTGGGGTTCCCAACGGACGTGTGTCTTACACGCCATCAAGCTCTTTTTCTGGCGCCGTTGCCGGGGAGATCAAGACACGCTGCAAGGCGAGTCTCCCACATCCAATCTCTTTACTTTGTTTTTGTCTTGCTTTAATTTACTTTATTTACTACTTTGTTTGCTCTTTATATCAAAAATACAAAAAAAATAGTTGCTAGCTTTACTTTATTTATTGTCTTGTTCTCTATATCAAAAACACAGAAAAATTAGTTACTTGCATTTACTTTATTTAGTTTGCTTTATTTACTACTGCTAAAAATGAGTAATCCTGAAGTTGAAGTCCGTTCGTTTAAGCAACAAGGGGGAGAAAGTTTTAAAGATGCTTGGTATAGAATTAGTGATGCTCATCATAGGTGCAATAAGAAACACTCCACTATTATCCTACTTAGGAACTTTTATGTTGGTATCTCTAGCTGGAATAGGTATGTTCTTGATACTCTTGCGGGAGGTAATTTCCTAGGCACTCCTGCTTTAGAAGCTAGTAGCATTATTGAGAGTCTAGTTGGAATACCACCTGTTAATGAAGCTAAAATTTAAATCTCTCTTGAAGATGTCATGAAAAAGTTGGAAGCCATAGAGAAAAATCTTCCAAGTGTTGAAACTAAATTGGGAATATTACTTAATAACACTGATAAACTTGATAAAACTCTAAGTGGAATCAATGAGAGAATTGCCGTTTTAGAAACTTGTGCTACTCATGATAATCGAACCCATAGGATTAGAGAACTTGAAGAAGCTATGGGAACCTTGGGTTCAACTTTTTCTTCTCTTAAGTTTAAGGAGAAAGCTTATGTGGGTAAGGAGCAAAAGTTCATGTATGTCTCTAAAGTGCCTAAGCCAAAAAACTATTATAGGCCTAAAATTGACAAATCCCTTAGCACCACTATGAATGATGGATCATCTAAGATACCTATTGATGTTGAAGCTTCGTCTCTTGATAATACTTGATTCACACTTTCTGCGCCTAGCTGAAAGGCGTTAAAGAAAAGCGCTTATGGGAGACAACCCATTATTTTACTTCTCAACTTTTATTTTATATTTGAGTTTTGGAAGTTGTTACTACTGTAGCAACCTCTCCTTATCTTTATTTTATTGCATTGTTGTGCCAAGTAAATTCTTTGATAGTAAAGTCAATACTAGATTTGGATTACTGCGCAGAAACAGATTTCTTGATGTCACGAAATTGAGCCGCCCCGTCTTTAGGTAACTCAGAAAAATCTGCCAATTTACGTGCGTGATCCCCAGATATGTACGCAACTTTCATTCCATTTGAGCATTTTCATCTGAGCAAGTTAAGTGCCCCTGAAAAATTCGTCTTTACGGACTGTTCTGTTTTGATAGATTCTGCCTTTTATTTCGCATTGCCTGTTTTGCTATGTTTGATGGATTTCTTTGTTCCATTAACTTTCAGTAGCTTTGTGCAATATCCAGAAGTGTTAAGAACGATTATGTCACCTCTGAATATGTGAATTTTCGATTATGCACTAACCCTCTAATGAGTTTGTTTTGAGTTTGGTGTGGAGGAAGTTTTCAAGGGTCAAGAGAGGAGGATGATACAATATGATCAAGAAGAGTGAAAAGTCTAAGCTTGGGGATGCCCCCGTGGTTCATCGCTGCATATTTTAAGAAGACTCAAGCATCTAAGCTTGGGGATGCCCAAGGCATCCCTTCTTCATCGACAACTTATCAGGTCACCTCTAGTGAAACTATATTTTTATTCCGTCACATCTTATGTGCTTTACTTGGAGCGTCTGTTTGTTTTTATTTTTGTTTTTGTTTGAATAAAATCGGATCCTAGCATTCTTTATTTGGGAGAGAGACACGCTCCGCTGTTTCGTATGAACACATATGTTCTTAGCTTTATTCTTAATGTTCATGGCGAAGGTGAAACTGCTTCGTTCATTGTTATATGGTAGGAAACAGAAAATGCTGCATGTGGTAAATGGTATAATGTCTTGAATAATTTGATACTTGGAAATTTTTGTGCTCATATAGATCATGTTTAAGCTCTTGCATCATGTACTTTGCACCTATTAATGAAGAACTACATAGAGCTTGTTAAAATTTGGTTTGCATGATTAGTTTCTCTAGAGTCTAGATATTTTTTGGTTAAGGTGTTTGAACAACAAGGAGACAGCGTAGAGTCTTATAATGCTTGCAATATGTTCTTATGTAAGTCTTGCTGTACCTTTTTATATTTGAGTTTGCTTCAAACAACCTTGCTAGCCTAGCCTTGTATTGAGAGGAATTCTTCTCGTGCATCCAAATCCTTGAGCCAAAAAACTATGCCATTTGTGTCCACCATACCTACCTACTACATGGTATTTCTCTGCCATACCAAAGTAAATTACTTGAGTGCTACCTTTAAAATTTCATTCCTTTGTCTTTGCAATATATAGCTCATGGGAAAATAGCCTTAAAACTATTGTGGTGAAGAATATGTACTTATGTGTCTTATTTCTTAATAAGTTGCTTGTTGAGCGGTAACCATGTTTCTGGGACGCCATCAACTATTACACCTTTGTTGAATATCATGTGAGTTGCTATGCATGTTCGTCTTGTCCGAAGTAAGGGCGATTTTCATGATCAAATGGTTTGAGTATGCATATTGTTAGAGAAGAACATTGGGCCGCTAACTAAAGCCATGAATCATGGTGGAAGTTTCAGTTTGGACAATTAATCCTCAATCTCTTATGAGAATATTATCTGTTGTTGAATGCTTATGCATTAAAGAGGAGTCCATTATATATTGTCTATGTTGTCCCGGTATGGATGTCTAAGTTGAGAATAATCAAAAAGCGAGAAATCCAATGCGAACTTTCTCCTTAGACCTTTGTACAGGCGGCATAGAGGTACCCCTTTGTGACACTTGGTTGAAACATATGCTATGCAATGATAATCCATGTTAATCCAAGCTAATTAGGACAAGGTGCGAGCACTATTGGTATACTATGCATGAGGCTTGCAACTTATAGGATATCTTATACATAACACATATGATTTATTACTACCGTTGACAAAATTGTTTCTTGTTTTCAAAATGAAAAACTCTAGCACAAAAATAGTAATCCATGCTTCCCTCTGCGAAGGGCCAATCTTCTACTTTATTGTTGAGTCAGTTCACCTATTCTTTCTATCCTAGAAGCAAACACTTGTATCAACTGTGTGCATTGATTCTTACATGTTTACCTATTGCACTTGTTATATTACTTTGTGTTGACAATTATCCATGAGATAAATATGTTGAAGTTGAAAGCAACCGCTGAAACTTATATCTTCCTTTGTGTTGTTTCAAAGCTTTCTACTAAGAATCTATTGCTTTATGAGTAACTCTTATGTGCTTGTCTTGAAAGTACTATTCATGAAAAGTCTTTGATATATGATTCAATTGTTTACTCATTGTCTTTACCATTGCTTCGAATCGCTGCATTCATCTCATATGCTTTACAATAGTATTGATCAAGATTATGATAGGATGTCACTTCAGAAATTATCCTTGTTATCGTTTACCTACTCGAGGGCGAGTAGGAACTAAGCTTGGGGATGCTTGATACGTCTCAAACGTATCTATAATTTCTTATGTTCCATGCTACTTTTATGATGATACTCACATGTTTTATACACACTTTATGTCATTATTATGCATTTTACGACACTAACCTATTGACGAGATGCCGAAGAGCCAGTTGATGTTTTCTGCTGTTTTTGGTTTCAGAAATCCTACAAAGGAAATATTCTCGGAATTAGACGAAATCAACGCCCAGGGTCTTATTTTTTCCACGAAGCTTCCAGAAGACCAAGAGAGATACGAAGTGGGGCCACGAGGTGGCGACACACTAAGGCGGCGCAGCCAAGGAGGGGCCCGCGCCGCTCTAGTGTGTGGGCCCCACGTCAGCCCTCCGACTCTGCCCTTCCGCCTAGTTAAAGCCTTCGTCGCGAAAACCCCAGTACCGAGAGCCACGATACGGAAAACCTTCCAGAGACGCCGCCGCCGCCAATCCCATCTCGGGGGATTCGGGAGATCGCCTCCGGCACCCTGCCGGAGAGGGGAATCATCTCCCGGAGGTCTCTTCATCACCATGATCGCCTCCGGATCGATGTGTGAGTAGTTCACCCCTGGACTATGGGTCCATAGCAGTAGCTAGATGGTTGTCTTCTCCTCATTGTGCTATCATGTTAGATCTTGTGAGCTGCCTATCATGATCAAGATCATCTATTTGTAATGCTACATGTTGTGTTTGTTGGGATCCGATGAATATTGAATACTATGTCAAGTTGATTATCAATCTATCATATATGTTGTTTATGTTCTTGCATGCTCTTTGTTGCTAGTAGAGGCTCTGGCCAAGTTGATACTTGTGACTCCAAGAGGGAGTATTTATGCTCGATAGTGGGTTCATGCCTCCATTGAATCTGGGACAGTGACGGAAAGTTCTAAGGTTGTGGATGTGATGTTGCCACTAGGGATAAAACATCAATGCTTTGTCTAAGGATATTTGTGTTGATTACATTACGCACCATACTTAATGCAATTGTATGTTGTTTGCAACTTAATACTGGAAGCGGTTCAGATGATAACCTGAAGGTTGACTTTTTAGGCATAGATGCATGCTGGATAGCGGTCTATGTACTTTGTCGTAATGCCCTGATTAAATCTCATAGTACTCATCATGATATATGTATGTGCATTTTTATGCCTTCTTTATTTGTCAGTTGCCCAACTGTAATTTGTTCACCCAGCATGCTATTTATCTTATGGGAGAGACACCACTAGTGAACTGTGGATCCCGGTCCATTCTTTACATCTGAAATGCAATCTACTGCAATACTTGTTCTTTACTGTTCTTCGCAAACAAACATCATCTTCCACACTATACATCTAAACCTTTGTTTTCAGCAAGCCGGTGAGATTGACAACCTCACTGTTACGTTGGGGCAAAGTACTTTGATTGTGTTGTGCAGGTTCCACGTTGGCGCCGGAATCCCTGGTGTTGCGCCGCACTACACTCCGCCACCAACAACCTTCACGTGTTCCTTGACTCCTACTGGTTCGATAACCTTGGTTTCTTACTGAGGGAAAACTTGCTGATGTGCGCATCACACCTTCCTCTTGGGGTTCCCAACGGACGTGTGTCTTACACGCCATCAAGGGGAAACTTAATATTATTAAGATGCGTATAACCATGTTTCCCTCTCTCATAATAACTTTCAGTAGCATCATGAACAAACTCAACAATATAACTATCACATCAAACATTCTTATCATGAGCTACATGCATAAAAGTATCATTACTCTCCACATAAGCATAATCAATTTTATTAGTAATAGTGGGAGTAAAACTATCACAACCATCATTGTAATCATCATAAATTGCAGGCATGGTATAATCATAATAAACTTTATCCTCCATAGTAGGTGGCACCAAAATACCACTATCATTATAATCATCATAAATTGGAGGCAAAGTATCATCAAAGAAAATTTTCTCCTCAAAACATGGGGGACTAAAAATGTCACAACCAGCTTCCCCAAGCTTAAATTCTTCCATAACATTAGCAATAATAGTATTCAAAGAGTTCATGCTAATAACATTGCTACAACTATTTTGTAAACAAAGTTCCATGGGTTTTTTAATTCTCTCTTCAAACACATCATGTCCTAATTCAATATAAAGTTCATAAAGATCTCTAATTTTTTTGTTGTTTTCCATTAAGCCTAACTAGTGAAAATAAAAACAAGAAACAAAAAGATGCAATTGCAGGATCTAAAGGAAATAGCTTCGAGCACTCACACACCGGCAACAGTGCTAGAAAATAGCTTAGTAGTCGGAGGATGTGAATACCTTTTACCTTACCTCCCCGGCAACGGTGCTTGATGTCTACGCACGCTTCTATTCCTGTAGACAGTGTTGGGCCGCCAAGAGCAGAGGTTTGTAGAACAGCAGCAAGTTTCCCTTAAGTGGATCACCCAAGGTTTATCGAACTCAGGGAGGTGGAGGTCAAAGATATCCCTCTCAAGCAACCCTGCAATTAAGATACAAGAAGTCTCTTGTGTCCCCAACACACCTAATACACTTGTCAGATGTATAGGTGTGATGTCTACGGGAGCTTCTATTCTTGTAGACAGTGTTGGGCCTCCAAGAGCAGAGGTTTGTAGAACAGCAGCAGTTTTCCCTTAAGTCGATCACCCAAGGTTTATCGAACTCAGGGAGGAAGAGGTCAAAGATATCCCTCTCATGCAACCCTGCAACCACAAAGCAAGAAGTCTCTTGTGTCCCCAACACACCTAATAGGTGCACTAGTTCGGCGAAGAGATAGTGAAATACAGGTGGTATAAATGAATATGAGCGATAGTAGCGGCACCGAGAAAATAGCTTGCTGGCGTGTAGTTGATGGTGGTAATATGGTAGCAGTAGTAACGCGAGTAAAACGATAAACAAGCAGCGATAGCGATATTTAGGAACAAGGCCTAGGGATTATACTTTCACTAGTGGACACTCTCAACTTTGATCACATAACGAGAATAGATAAATGCATACTCTACACTCTTTTGTTGGATGATGAACACATTGCGTAGGATTACACGAACCCTCAATGCCGGAGTTAACAAGCTCCACAATTCAATGTTCATATTTAAATAACCTTAGAGTGCATGAAAGATCAACATGACTAAACCAAGTACTAACACAGCATGCACACTGTCACCTTCACACTATGTAGGAGGAATAGATTACATCAATACTATCATAGCAATAGTTAACTTCACAATCTACAAGAGATCATGATCATAGCATACGCCAAGTACTAACACGGATGCACACACTGTCACCATTACACCGTGCGGGAGGAATAAACTACTTTAATAACATCACTAGAGTAGCACATAGATAAATTGTGATACAAAACACATTGCAATCATAAAGAGATATAAATAAGCACTTCACTACGCCATTCATAACGGTGAATAAGTATTACGTGACATATAGCCTAAGAGACCCACACGGTGCACACACTCGTCACCTTTACACACGTGGGACAAGGAGTCTCCGGAGATCACATAAGTAAAATTCACTTGACTAGCATAACGACATCTAGATTACAAGCATCATCATATGAATCTCAATCATGTAAGGCAGCTCATGAGACTATTGTATTGAAGCACATAGGAGAGAGATGAACCACATAGCTACCGGTACAGCCCCGAGCCTCGATGGAGAACTACTCCCTCCTCATGGGAGACGGCAGCGTTGATGAAGATGGCGGTGGTGTCGATGGAGGAGCCTTCCGGGGGCACTTCCCCGTCCCGGCGGCGTGCCGGAACAGAGACTCCTGTCCCCCAGATCTTGGCTTCGCGATGGCGGCGGCTCTGGAAGGTTTCTCGTACCGTGGCTTTTCGTATCGAGGTTTTAGGTCGAGGGGCTTCTTATAGGCGAAGAGGCGGCGTCAGAGGGTCGAAGAGGCGGCGACACCATAGGGTGGCGCGGGCCACACCCAGGCCGCGCCGGCCTATGGTCTGGTGGGCCTGTGGCCCCTCTCCGGTCCTTCCCGGGTGTTCGGAAGCTTCGTGGAAAAATAGGATGCCGGGTCTTGATTTCGTCCGATTCCGAGAATATTTCCTTACTAGGATTTCGGAACCAAAAACAGCGAGAAAACGAGGAACCGGCCCTTCGGCATCTCGTCAATAGGTTAGTTCCGGAAAACGCATAATAATGACATAAAGTATGCATAAAACATGTAGATATCATCAATAATGTGGCATGGAACATAAGAAATTATCGATACGTCGGAGACGTATCAGCATCCCCAAGCTTAGTTCCTGCTCGTCCCGAGCAGGTAAACGATAAACAAAGATAATTTCTGGAGTGACATGCCATCATAAACTTGATCATATTGTAAACATATGTAATGAATGCAGCGATCAAAACAATGGTAATGACATGAGTAAACAACTGAATCATAAAGCAATGACTTTTCATGAATAGCACTTTCAAGACAGGCATCAATAAGTCTTGCATAAGAGTTAACTCATAAAGCAATAATTTAAAGTAAAGACATTGAAGCAACACAATGGAAGATTAAGTTTCAGCGGTTGCTTTCAACTTGTAACATGTATATCTCATGGATAATTGTCAATGCAAAGCAATATAACAAGTGCAATAAGCAAGTATGTAAGAATCAATGCACAATTCACACAAGTGTTTGCTTCTTGAGGTGGAGAGAAATAGGTGAACTGACTCAACATAAAAGTAAAAGAAAGGTCCTTCAAAGAGGAAAGCATCGATTGCTATATTTGTGCTAGAGCTTTTATTTTGAAAACATGAAACAATTTTGTCAACGGTAGTAATAAAGCATATGAGTTATGTAAATTATATCTTACAAGTTGCAAGCCTCATGCATAGTATACTAATAGTGCCCGCACCTTGTCCTAATTAGCTTGGACTACCGGATCATCGCAATACACATGTTTTAACCAAGTGTCACAATGGGGTACCTCCATGCCGCCTGTACAAAGGTCTAAGGAGAAAGCTCGCATTTTGGATTTCTCGCTTTTGATTATTCTCAACTTAGACATCCATACCGGGACAACATGGACAACGGATAATGGACTCCTCTTTAATGCATAAGCATGTGGCAACAATTATTATTCTCATATGAGATCGAGGATATATGTCCAAAGCTGAAACTTCCACCATGAATCATGGCTTTAGTTAGCGGCCCAATGTTCTTCTCTAACAATATGCATGCTCCAACCATAAAGGTGGTAGATCTCTCTTACTTCGGACAAGACGGACATGCATAGCAACTCACATGATATTCAACAAAGAATAGTTGATGGCGTCCCCGGAAGCATGGTTATCGCACAACAAGCAACTTAATAAGAGATAAAGTGCATAAGTACATATTCAATACCACAATAGTTTTTAAGCTATTTGTCCCATGAGCTATATATTGCAAAGGTGAATGATGGAATTTTAAAGGTAGCACTCAAGCAATTTACTTTGGAATGGCAGAGAAATACCATGTAGTAGGTAGGTATGGTGGACACAAATGGCATAGTGGTTGGCTCAAGGATTTTGGATGCATGAGAAGTATTCCCTCTCGATACAAGGTTTAGGCTAGCAAGGTTATTTGAAACAAACACAAGGATGAACTGGTGCAGCAAAACTCACATAAAAGATATATTGTAAACATTATAAGACTCTACACCGTCTTCCTTATTGTTCAAACTCAATACTAGAAATTATCTAGACTTTAGAGAGACCAAATATGCAAACCAAATTAGCAAGCTCTAGGTGTTTCTTCATTAATGGGTGCAAAGTATATGATGCAAGAGCTTAAACATGAGCACAACAATTGCCAAGTATCAAATTATCCAAGACATTTTATAATTACTACATGTAGCATTTTCGAATTCCAACCATATAACAATTTAACGAAGAAGAAACTTCGCCATGAATACTATGAGTAGAGCCTAAGGACATACTTGTCCATATGCTACAGCGGAGCGTGTCTCTCTCCCACAAAGTGAATGCTAGGATCCATTTTATTCAAACAAAACAAAAACAAAAACAAACCGACGCTCCAAGCAAAGTGCATAAGATGTGACGGAATAAAAATATAGTTTCACGGGAGGAACCTGATAATGTTGTCGATGAAGAAGGGGATGCCTTGGGCATCCCCAAGCTTAGATGCTTGAGTCTTCTTGAAATATGCACGGGTGAACCACCGGGGCATCCCCAAGCTTAGACTCTTCACTCTTCTTGATCATAGTATATCATCCTCCTCTCTTGACCCTTGAAAACTTCCTCCACACCAAACTCAAAACAACTCATTAGAGGGTTAGTGCATAATAAAAATTAACATGTTCAGAGGTGACACAATCATTCTTAACACTTCTGGACATTGCATAAAGCTACTTGGACATTAATGGATCAAAGAAATTCATCCAACATAGCAAAAGAGGCAATGCGAAATAAAAGGCAGAATCTGTCAAAACAGAACAGTCCGTAAAGATGGATTTTATTAGGGCACCAGACTTGCTCAAATGAAAATGCCCAAATTTAATGAAAGTTGCGTAAATATCTGAGGATCACTCAAGTAAATTGGCTTAATTTTCTGAGTTACCTACAGAGAATTAGACCCAGATTCGTGACAGCAAAGAAATCTGTTTCTGCGCAGTAATCCAAATCTAGTATTTACTTTACTATCAAAGACTTTACTTGGCAACACCAAAACATAAAACTAAGATAAGGAGAGGTTGCTACAGTAGTAAACAACTTCCAAGACACAAATATAAAACAAAGTACTGTAGCAAAATAAACACATGGGTTATCTCCCAAGAAGTTCTTTCTTTATAGCCATTACGATGGGCTCAGCAGTTTTAATGATGCACTCGCAAGAAATAGTATTTGAAGCAAAAGAGAGCATCAAGAGGCAAATTCAAAACACATTTAAGTCTAACATTCTTCCTATGCATAGGAATCTTGTAAATAAACAAGTTCATGAAGAGCAAAGTAACAAGCATGGGAAGATAAAACAAGTGTAGCTTCAAAAATTTCAGCACATAGAGAGGCATTTTAGTAACATGAAAATTTCTACAACCATATTTTCCTCTCTCATAATAACTTTCAGTAGAAACATGAGCAAACTCAACAATATAACTATCACATAAAGCATTCTTATCATGAGTCTCATGCATAAAATTATTACTACTCCCAACATAAGCATAATCAGTTTTATTAGTTGTAGTGGGAGCAAATTCAACAAAGTAGCTATCATCAAATATAGGAGGTATAGTATCATCATAATTAAATTTATCCTCCATAACAGGCGGTACTAAAAGACCAATATCATTATAATCATCATAAATAGGAGGCAAAGTATCATCAAAGTAAATTTTCTCCTCAATGCTTGGGGGACTAAAAAGATCATGCTCATCAAAACCAGCTTCCCCAAGCTTAGAATTTTCCATATCATTAGCAACAATGGTATTCAAAGTATTCATGCTAATATGTTCCACGGGTTTTTTAATTTTCGGATCAAACCATCCATGTCTTAAATCAGGAAATAGAATAAGAAGCTCATTGTTGTCCATTATGCCAAACTAGTGTAAACAAGAAACAAAAAGATGCAATTGCAGGATCTAAAGGAAATAGCTTCGAGTACTTACAACGGCGAAAATAGCTTAGTAGCCGAGATCCGGAGTGTGAGTACCTTTTACCTTTCCTCCCCGGCAACAGCGCCAGAAAATAGCTTGATGTCTACGGGAGCTTCTATTCTTGTAGACAGTGTTGGGCCTCCAAGAGCAGAGGTTTGTAGAACAGCAGCAGTTTTCCCTTAAGTGGATCACCCAAGGTTTATCGAACTCAGGGAGGAAGAGGTCAAAGATATCCCTCTCATGCAACCCTGCAACCACAAAGCAAGAAGTCTCTTGTGTCCCCAACACACCTAATAGGTGCACTAGTTCGGCGAAGAGATAGTGAAATACAGGTGGTATAAATGAATATGAGCAGTAGTAACGGCAACAGAAAATAGCTTGCTGGCGTGTAGTTGATGGTGGTAATATGGTAGCAGTAGTAACGCAGTAAAACAGTAAACAAGCAGCGATAGCGATATTTAGGAACAAGGCCTAGGGATTAGACTTTCACTAGTGGACACTCTCAACTTTGATCACATAACAGAATAGATAAATGCATACTCTACACTCTTTTGTTGGATGATGAACACATTGCGTAGGATTACACGAACCCTCAATGCCGGAGTTAACAAGCTCCACAATTCAATGTTCATATTTAAATAACCTTAGAGTGCATGAAAGATCAACATGACTAAACCAAGTACTAACACAGCATGCACACTCGTCACCTTCACACTATGTAGGAGGAATAGATCACATCAATACTATCATAGCAATAGTTAACTTCACAATCTACAAGAGATCATGATCATAGCATACGCCAAGTACTAACACGGATGCACACACCGTCACCATTACACCGTGCGGGAGGAATAAACTACTTTAATAACATCACTAGAGTAGCACATAGATAAATTGTGATACAAAACACATTGCAATCATAAAGAGATATAAATAAGCACTTCACTACGCCATTCATAACAGTGAATAAGTATTCCGTGAAATATAGCCTAAGAGACCCACACGGTGCACACACTGTCACCTTTACACACGTGGGACAAGGAGTCTCCGGAGATCACATAAGTAAAATTCACTTGACTAGCATAACGACATCTAGATTACAAGCATCATCATATGAATCTCAATCATGTAAGGCAGCTCATGAGACTATTGTATTGAAGCACATAGGAGAGAGATGAACCACATAGCTACCGGTACAGCCCCGAGCCTCGATGGAGAACTACTCCCTCCTCGTGGGAGACAGCAGCGTTGATGAAGATGGCGGTGGTGTCGATGGAGGAGCCTTCCGGGGGCACTTCCCCGTCCCGGCGGCGTACCGGAACAGAGACTCCTGTCCCCCAGATCTTGGCTTCGCGATGGCGGCGGCTCTGGAAGGTTTCTCGTACCGTGGCTTTTCGTATCGAGGTTTTAGGTCGAGGGGCTTCTTATAGGCGAAGAGGCAGCGTCAGAGGGTCGAAGAGGCGGCGACACCATAGGGTGGCGCGGGCCACACCCAGGCCGCGCCGGCCTATGGTCTGGTGGGCCTGTGGCCCCCCTCTGGTCCTTCCCGGGTGTTCGGAAGCTTCGTGGAAAAATAGGATGCTGGGTCTTGATTTCGTCCGATTCCGAGAATATTTCCTTACTAGGATTTCGGAACCAAAAACAGCGTAGAAACGAGAACCGGCCCTTCGGCATCTCGTCAATAGGTTAGTTCCGGAAAACGCATAATAATGACATAAAGTATGCATAAAACATGTAGATATCATCAATAATGTGGCATGGAACATAAGAAATTATCGATACGTCGGAGACGTATCAAGGTGCACTAGTTCGGCGAAGAGATAGTGAAATACAAGTAATATGGATGATTATAAGTAGTAATTGCAATCTGAAATAAAAATGGCAGCAAGCAAACATGTAGCAGAACTTGTTGGGAACGGTGTTTCAATGCTTAGAAACAAGGCCTAGGGATCATACTTTAACTAGTGGACACTCTCAACAATGATCACATAACTGAATAAATAAATGCTACTTTCAAACACTCTCTTGTTGGATAATGAACATCATTCATTGTGTAGGGCTACAAGAGCACCCTCAAGCCGGAGTAAACAAGCTCCACAACTTAGACCGTGGAGAGTGAATCCGGAGTTCATATTAAGTTAACCTCTAGAGTGCATAATAGACCGTTGCAATTTAGACCGAGTACTAACATAGCATACACATTGTCACCAATAGCTATGAAAGGGGGAATAGATCACATCAATACTATCATAGTAATAGTTAACTTCATAATCTACAAGAGATTACAATCATAACCTACGCCAAGTACTACATGATGCACACACTGTCACCTTTACATCATGGAGGAGGAATAGACTACTTTAATAACATCACTAGAGTAGCACATAGATTAATAGTGATACAAAGCTCATGATCACATAAAGATCACACCATGGGAGAGAGAGATGAACCACATAGCTGTGGTGACCCTGCATACCACTGCCTGTTGTAGTATGCCAGTCGTTGATATAACATTCACGAAGTACCATTCCGCAAATATTACATCCCTCAGAGTAGTACAACAGAACATAGCAGGGTCCATAACTCATTCATTTATTATTACAACTATCATACACATGTCATCTTGGAGCTCCTCTTGGGTCCTAAGAGGAATACTCCTGGGTTCGAGGCGAACCCAACTTAACTTACAATACCAGAGTCTCATTAAACTAAACATTTATTTCATCGAGCAGCTAAATACTAAGAGTTCGGGCTGCTCGGTTACTACTACTATCGGATATCTCTAGGCTTGATCTCCTCCGGAAGCCTCCCCGGATCCGTAGACTATGAGATAGTCTACGCCTTCCACTCCTCCTGAGAGGTCTGGTTCCTCGTAGCCGATGATCTCGGCTCCTTCATTGTTGTTGTAGTCCTCCTCCAGATGGTTCCGACAATCTAAGCATGGGATTTAAGAGTGGTATGAGTACGAGCGTACTCAACAAGTTCATTATAGATAAGAGGTGTTTAATGCACTAGCTACGATATTAGACCAGAAAGTCTAATACCAATGCAAGTTTTGATAAACATTTCTTCAAGAGATTGCTTTTATTTCAAAGAGCTATGTCCGTCAGCCTTCACCGGTTTACTAGAACTTCATGGAGTTCCTTTCCGGCCGCGTTCGCAGTTCCTCAATCCCGAACAGGGAGTGACGAGTCACAGTTCTTTACACTCGCAGAGGTGTGTTGCTTTACCCATAAGAGATCTTAACCTTGGTGCCAACCGGGCAGCTTTCCCGTCCACACTTCCTTCGGTGTGAGGCCCGGTATAAGGTCTAGCCAATCATGTTCCTCCGCTACCTCGAACACCCACCCTTTGTTGCATGCCCCGACCCTGGGTCCTCGCCGGTCCCATTATTCCCGTAATTTCAGGGTGGACCCCGACCACGACGACAGTCTAGGATTGAACCAAACTCCTTCGCCGGTAGCTGCAACCCATCATAGACCACATTGCCGTGGGGAATTAGAAGGGGATCCCCACCCACCAATTGTTCCGCAAGCAGCAACCGTCTACGGTAAGCAACAGCTATACCGTGGGGAATTAGAAGGGGCTCCCCACCCACCAATTGCTCCGCAAGATACAACCGTCTACGGTAAGCGCATCCGTTGATGAACGAGAGGTGGAAACACTTTTGACTACTCCGTCCCACTCCGGATCTTATGGTTAACACGGGTATTACGGCACAAGAATCACTGGCGACATTTGTTGTTTAATCCTAGATGGATATAAACCCGTGCAATGGAACCTCCACCATATCAACACAATCCATGGTTCCATTGCCCACCACATAGTCATATTCATAGTTATGAAAGTAGTGGTTTTGATTTTTGTGCAATAGTGATAACCATAATACTTTGCAAGTAATTTGATAAAAATACTCAAATGACATGAGCAAGTGATGAACTTGCACGAACACCGCAAAGTTTTGCAGTTGGAAGGTGTGGACTGACCCTTGTCCTCTGGTTCTGAAAAATAGCATCATTGTCCGATAAGGGCAATGGTTAAAGAAGCAATTATGCATGATTCCAATTTTAGGGTTTGTTCCCCCCTTCCGATGTTGTTATTATTTCGTGTAAGAGGTTGATACTAAGAATAATTTGGGGATACTTGATTTAAAGTGAAATACAACCTTGAAATGTTGTCAAGGTGTTTTTAAAGTCCAATTGCATTAATGGACTTATTTTCATTATTGAAAATAATATGTGTGATTTAAATCATTATTTAAATCCTTAAAATAAGACTTATTCTTAATTGTCTTCAAAAATTCTCTTTGATATTTTAATTAAATAGAGAATTTTATGCTGATTCTTTTTCATATTTTTAATTTATTTTTAGGAGCTTTTCATAATTTTCTATTGAATTTCAAAGTTTCATGTTTTTATTGAATTATGAAAAGTCCTTTTTGCCCCTTGGACCACCTATCAGGGTGGCCCAGCGGGTTAACCCTAACCCGAGCCGCTCGTCCGGCTCGGTCGGACGCACCCGTCCCCTTCCTCTCGCGCACGCGCTAACCCTAACCCCTCTGGGCTCTGGTGACACCCGCGTCGCCGCCGCCTTCGCCGATTTACTCCGGCCAACTCCGGCCACCGCCGGCGGTGAGATGGGTATCAATCGAACCGCCGTTCGACGGCGCTTCGATTGATCCGCGTCGATCTGCTTTTCCTCGCCGTCGCCGTTCTTCCCCAACACCCCTGGGACATGGTCGCGGGCGAATCACCGCGATCTCGTCGTTGCCGACGAGCCTGGCGCCTTGGCGTGGCCGTGTGCCCCGCCGTGGTTATGCTGGAGTCCCTGCGCCCCGGCGACTGCCTGGCTTGGCCATGGCCTGGCGCCGTCGTTCGCCCGACGTGTGCCGCCGTGCCACCATGGCCGTGCTTTCCTCCGTTACTCGGTAAGCTCGCACCGCCTCCCTACTTGCTCTGCAGCCTTGTTCTTCCTCTCTCCCTTTCCTTATAAGCTAGCTCGGCCACGGCTTTCCTCCTTGTGGAGGTCTGCCATGCCGTTGTTCTGCTGCTCTCGCTGCGCTTAGCTCGTTGTATGTGCGTATGTTGCTCTGCTGCTGCCTTGATGCCTATGCTTGCTTGTGCTGTTCATGCGGCTCTCTCGCTCTAGCTAATGCTTGTGCTCGCTAAGCCTATGCTCATATACATGCTAGTTCTTCTTCTCGTGCCGCCTCCATACTTGCTCATGAGCAAGCTGTGATGCTCATGGCTTGCCATGTTGCTCCAGTTGTTGTTGCTGTGACTGGATAATCATGTTTGTCCCTGGTTTCTTGCCCCTGGCTTGATTGTTGTGCTTAAATCCTTGCATATTTGCAAGTGCCAGTGCCTCTGGCTAGATCATTGTGTTCAAATTCATGATTATGCTCCAGTGAGCATTACTGTTGGCTTAGCAGTGGGATTCGAGTGATGAATTGATATGTGCTTTTCTTGTGTATTATGATCCTTTGGTTCATCAAGCCTTTGATGTGCTTCTGGATACAATTATAAAGTCATTAATTCAGTTATCTAATTATTCAGTTATGACTTGGTTGGATTTCTTCACTAGCTGGTTAATTCCTGTTGTGGTACTAGGCTATGGCAATCTGTAGCAAGAGCTAGCAAGCTCTGATGATCCTCTGATCATCATTTGCTTGATAGTTAACTGTTGTGCTCCTTTACGTGACTCTCCGGGGCTCACTCGTGTCGTTTATGCATCACACAGGCTTGGCCTGATGTGTGCTGTTGCTTGCTTAAGCATCAATTGATGCCTATCATGATCCATTTGATCATTTGCAAGACCCTGGTGCATCAATTGCTTGTATGTTTCATTTATCTGTTTATCCTTGCTTGATTAGATAGATAAATGATGTGAACTGTGATTCAGTGATGATCATTTCAATGAATTTGTTAGGGCTAGTTGGATGCCAACCACTGGTTGGGTACCCTAGCCCACTACTGAACCTATCTGGAACCTATCTGGTGATGATGTGGTGGTTCTAAGTGTTGGCTTGTGGGTTGAGGTAGCCCTGGCAGCACTGTGATGCTGCCAAGGGTAGCTCCCCCTCTCGTGGCTTGTTGTGGCTTGGTGGATACATCTCCGGGCAATCCATGTTGGATTTCCGAGTGCTCTTTGCTGTTGACAAACTAGAATAGGCACAAGTGCCTATCTATCCGATGGTTAGCAAACCATGTAGTGCTAGGTGAGTTGGGTAGGCTAGTCGTGAATCTTTCCCTTCGTCGGATGCTTTGGTTTACCTCGGTGTTAATACAGTGGGTTTGACCATTTCTTCCCTGGGATGATTTCTTCTGGCTTAATTCCCCTTTTGCCAGCATCAAATGGTTTGATCACCAAATGATGATTCACACAGGGTAACCATACCCTCTGGCTTGTGTATGTGTTATGCACATGCTTATTTATGAGCAAAACAGAGTTTTGCTCAGGTTGATCTTGTTTATACCTCACTCCAGCTCCTAGATGATTTGTTGGTGTAGAGGTTTTGCTTCTGTGATGATCTTGTGGTTGGTTTACTTGCCCTGCTCCTCCTGGTGACTTGTACTTGATCTACTCCATGGTTTACTTCTCAACAGGAAACAGTTCCTTGCTTGAGCTGTTCCTGGGTGAGGGTTCTAGCTATGTGTTCTTCCTGTTCTAAGTGTTCTTGCTCTCTGATGACTTACCAAGCTGCCTGTCGATGAATGAGCTAGGGTTCACTGTTGGAGAGGTTTTTATATGATCTCCCTCTCCACCTCTGGTCGACAACAAGGCCTCGGTAGCCTGTTGGTGACTCACCAGCGTGTGTGTGTGGTGTGCTGCATGCACACTGCCGTGTGAGCAGCCTAGCTGTATGTGTGTGTGCACATTCTTGGTATCCGGCTTGTAACTTGGCTGAGAGTGGATCAGCTCGGCGGACTAGAGATTATCCACTCGTTTTCCATTTCTTTTAACTCGCTAAGTGGCTATGCCACTTGGCATAACATTTCCTTTGTTGTAATTGTGTGCGGGAACAAAGTGATGACCAAGATGAAAAAGATATAGTAGTTTAGGATGTATTTTATTTACTTGTAATTTTCTTCTTCTTTTTCTTTTTCAGATTTTATCAATTCATGTAAGTTGTTGTAATATTCATTTATTTCCATTATGAATATTGTAAAGACAATGTATCTTGTGTGTTAATCAATAAAGCTCAAAGTTTTCTCTAATGAGCTTTACTTTAATTGCTTATATTGTTTATAATTTATGTTTAACTTAATGAATTTCCTCACAATTCAATATTTAGGTAATTATTTAATATTTGAATTTGAAATTCAAATTCATCATTGGTTTGAATTCAACCATGTCACTTTATTTAGAATTCAATCATGCAAACTCTCCCCTCTCTTCTCAAAACCCTAAACTAGTGTAGTGAGTTGCAAGTTTGTCGCACTCTCGAAACCCTAACCTCGTAAGGTGTCGAGAGAGAAACTTGTTCCCCTTCGATGCGAGTTTTTGTTTAAAAGCGCGAAATTTCCCCGAATTTACTATGCAATGCACATCCCTTTCTAAAATCTACCCCTCGATCGTCTCTAAACCTGGGACATTACAGCCTTTCCCCTTAAAGAAAACTTCGTCCCGAAGTTGTGGTTGTAATACCTCGAA
>NC_061514.1:113289803-113308507 GCF_022539505.1 Lolium rigidum | reverse complement strand
ATGTTGTCAAGGTGTTTTTAAAGTCCAACTAGCAAGGTGGCCCACGCACATGCGCGGGCAACATTTCAGGTGTTTTGAACATGTCTATGAATACAACTATTTGATATTATTTTTGCATCTTATGTTCATACACATTATGAATTAATGCAATTCTTGGAAAATACATGTCTTTATGTATTTGTTTCATAAATTATATGCAAAAATAAAATCCAACAGATAATAACTTCATCCAAACAAAATGAACCATGTATCTAATGATCATTAGATGACACATTAACTACTAATCAAAATCATTTATTAAGTGTATACTTGACCAGTACATTATTCTATTATTTTTATTTTTATTATAACCCATCTTCCCTTCTATCAATCTTTCATTATGTTTCCAATTCATGGTTTTTTTATAGTGGGTATGGAGTTTTTGGTTTCTGTTGCATGGTTGGATGCCTCAATGAGACTATTTTCAACTTCTATTAATTTTGAAGGCAAGTGACATATTAGAAGAAAAAACATTTTCATGTTGCGAAAATTGGGAAGGTAAATATTGTTTGCATTTTTCACTTCCATCGAACGTGGGCAACATTTTCATGTATTAAACATGTTTATGAATACATTATTTCACACATATAATTTATTTTAGAATCTCATGACAATTTTAATAAAAAAATTATGATAATGTTTGAAAAAGGGTATTTATGTATGTTTTTCCATGCATATGAAAATGAAAGAAAAGATATTGTTTGATCCAAACAATCTAAAACAACATCCATTGGGTTTTAAGTTGGACCATCATGAAATCCTCCTTTTCTCACACATTAACTCTTCTAATTAAACAATATTAATTGGTTACTTGCCCATAATATTATATTCTATTTAACTTATATGTTAGTGCACTTTTTCAATCCATGGCCTCCCCATGCTTCTCCCTGTGTAATGCTCGGAAATGATGGTACGAATGTCTTTAGTAACAATCCTCACCCCCGGGAACTGGCCTAGCCATGGCCTTCAACATACTCCGTATTATTTTTCATTATTTCCCGCCAAAACATCAAAATATTCAGTTATATCAACATTTACTTCATAATTCGAATACTTTGACATAACATTTATTTGATGTTGTGATAATTATTTTTATTAAAAATGTTTTCTGTTGGTATGGTAGCAAAAGTCTAAATGTAAAAAAACTCAAATATTGTTAATTTTGAAGGTAAATAACAATGAACATGTTCATGTTACTATAAGTGGAGAAGGAAAATATCATGAACATTTTTCACTTCTTTTCTCCCCATATTTCTCGTGTACTCATCTTGATCCATATTATTTATTTTTTTTACAAATGTTAAAACATGAAATGGCACATTATATATTTTGGAGGATAATTATTGCATCAATATAAATCCAATTTGAACATATAAGATAGTTTCTATTTTCACATATGAAGTGAATAAAATAATTATAAACAGGAAAATAAATTTACAATCAAAAGCTTAATCTTTCTTTCAACGGTGTGATACTATGGAGAATTACAAAACAATGGCATAAAATTCCTTGGGATGACAGGCTCCACCCTACATGTGATGGCAAACTGATACGTATTATTGCCCTTAATCATCCTTACGGAAGGAGGAGATTAGAGAGAAGAGAAAAATGATGATTTCTCTAATATGAAAATATAAGCACAAAATATTACATATCAAAGTTCAGTGGCGACTTAATTCTCCATATTAATTTTAATTTGCATAGTACAACTACGGAAACAACTCTCACACTGATGTATCATTATATGCGAGATAATTATAGTGATTCAAAACATCTAGGTACCGACACCAATAGGTCATCAGCATCCACTACTTGTTGGAATTTGCAGCAATTAACATATTTAAAATATGCAAATGATTCATCTCCAAATATTGGGACCAAGTAATCAATTCTAACAAATCTGAAAGGATGAAAATTTTCCAACTGACAAGGAGGCATGTTTATCGCTAACTAAGCAGCTATTATACACCCACAGTGCTAAATACGATTGTTTCTATGTAACACTTCGTGAAGCATATGGCCTGGCTACAACATTGACTGTACACACACAAAAAATCCAAAAACGACGGCAGGCAAAAACACCATATATCAACTCAACTTACTACCAGCCCTATCTACTCATATATAATACTCCCTCCGTCCATAAAATGATATTTCAGTTTTGTCAAAATATGCATGTATCTAGATGTGCTTTAATGTGTAGATACATAAAATTTTTAGATAAAATTGAGACATTTTCTTATGGTATAAATATTTTCCTTTAAATTTTTATTAAAGTACTAATTGCCACTTGCATGCTACGTGAGCCTGATAACTACAGAAAACCCGATGCAGAACCTTGTCTTTTCTAGCTTCCAAACAGCAGCAGGGTTAAGGGAGTACACAGTTCACCAATTCTTGTTATTGACCATGGCTGCAAATCCTGATTAGTGAATGCCAAATCCCAAAACCCTTATGTTCGCTGCCCATTATGGAGCTGTCTTCATCTCTTGATTGGGGCATGTGAATAAATCTTCTGGACAGAGGCATGTACGTCAAAATCTCCGATCAGTCCAGGAGATGTCGCATGGTCTACCGACCACCGCCTGTACATGCAACGACAAATGCATCTTATAGGGTTTGTTTTTCTCAGATAACATTTATTGGGATATTGACATAAACCTAAATCACACGGTTGTGATTTATTAGTGTAATGGGGGTGCACTGCAGGAATGAGTAGATGTTTTTGTTCTCTTGTAGTCTTGTGTGAACTTCTAGCCTATATCGCTATTTTTATTAGTATATAAATGGATGCCTCCAATAGGAAATAAATGGCATCCTACAATGTTTGCGGTCAGACTTTACAAACTTTGAATGGGAAAATATAGAATATATTAAGATGGAATTGGTGAAAATAATAACATTAGAATTCATTTCAAAATAATTTTGTTGTAATGTAAACTTTGTAGATCCTTACATGCATATTCCTGTGCAAAACGAAAGTCAAACTTGCAATTAAGGGACCGTACCCAACTCTTAAATGAAAACCACATGTATTTTAAACCAACGGGTATTGCACTTAATTATAGTGAAATCGAAAACCTATTTACTGATTTCTGGGGAAAAAATTATGCGAGAATATAGATGATTCAAGTATATATTACAGATTTTTCCATCACCGTTTCAAAAAGGAAAATTATCCTCCATCTGAAGATCAGGAAAATAAACATACGTAGAGAACTGATTATGTATATAGCTCATCAGTACATACCGCTTTATGTAGTTGTTGGTGATAGATTTTGTACATGGGCAGAGTTGCTCAGATTTGCTCCCATGTGCGTCTTCCCTTGATTCAGTTTTCTCTTACGTATGCATGCATCCATCCAGCTGCATCGACATGGTAAAGGAAAAACACACTCTGGTTTTAGATAGATAATCCATATGACAGTAATCAACAACACCGATCGTTTGCTGATGCGGATGGAGAAGTAGCGGAAAGATGGATCTGATCCGGCTCACAACGTCCCGCACGCGCGCAGCGGGTATAGCAGCATCTAAGACATTGATCTAGATTTCTTGCCTGTATCGCAACCCGTCATCATGGATCGTCAACTTGAATCGCGCGCAACCGCGCCGCCATGGATCGTCAAACCTTTAATCGATCTTGCTGGCTGCATCTGCACTGGTATGTGCATGTGTGAAAACCATCCCCTGCCAACCAAAGTAGAAACCGTCAGCTGTCAACCCAAATTGATGTGCATGCACATGGATTAAGTCGGCTGACCAATTGCATCGAGACGAATATGGCGGCGGCATGGCGCGCGGCTGCTGCTTGGGATGTAGATTTCTTTTTCTATGCATGGAAGAGTACGCAACTCTATTAGCTTTTTATTAGATAGGAAATATTGAAAGGGTAAGAGAAAACTTATCAAGGGCATTGGTGGGTAATTTCTTTTAACTACCATGTCATTAGAATCTTTTATTGATCCATTGGCTACCATCGTTTTGTTAGATAAACTGATGGCCAGATGTTTCTGATTATTGTGGGATTTTCTAGATAATTCTCTTTTTTCTGGTTAACCCTTAATGTACTTTTAATATATAATAGATAATAGATTGCATTAATGGACTTATTTTCATTATTGAAAATAATATGTGTGATTTAAATCATTATTTAAATCCTTAAAATAAGACTTATTCTTAATTGTCTTCAAAAATTCTCTTTGATATTTTAATTAAATAGAGAATTTTATGCTGATTCTTTTTCATATTTTTAATTTATTTTTAGGAGCTTTTCATAATTTTCTATTGAATTTCAAAGTTTCATGTTTTTATTGAATTATGAAAAGTCCTTTTTGCCCCTGGGACCACCTGTCAGGGTGGCCCAGCGGGTTAACCCTAACCCGAGCCGCTCGTCCGGCTCGGTCGGACGCACCCGTCCCCTTCCTCTCGCGCACGCGCTAACCCTAACCCCTCTGGGCTCTGGCGACACCCGCGTCGCCGCCGCCTTCGCCGATTTACTCCGGCCAACTCCGGCCACCGTCGGCGGTGAGATGGGTATCAATCGAACCGCCGTTCGACGGCGCTTCGATTGATCCGCGTCGATCTGCTTTTCCTCGCCGTCACCGTTCTTCCCCAACACCCCTGGGACATGGCCGCGGGCGAATCGCCGCGATCTCGTCGTTGCCGACGAGCCTGGCGCCTTGGCGTGGCCGTGTGCCCCGCCGTGGTTATGCTGGAGTCCCTGCGCCCCGGCGACTGCCTGGCTTGGCCATGGCCTGGCGCCGTCGTTCGCCCGACGTGTGCCGCCGTGCCGCCATGGCCGTGCTTTCCTCCGTTACTGGTAAGCTCGCACCGCCTCCCTACTGCTCTACAGCTTGTTCTTCCTCTCTCCCTTTCCTTATAAGCTAGCTCTGGCCACGGCTTTCCTCCTTGTGGAGGTCTGCCATGCTGTTGCTGCTGCTCTGCTGCGCTTAGCTCGTTGTATGTGCGTATGTTGCTCTGCTGCTGCCTTGATGCCTATGCTGCTGTGCTGTTCATGCGGCTCTCTGCTCTAGCTAATGCTTGTGCTGCTAAGCCTATGCTCATATACATGCTAGTTCTTCTTCTGTGCCGCCTCCATACTTGCTCATGAGCAAGCTGTGATGCTCATGGCTTGCCATGTTGCTCCAGTTGTTGTTGTTGTGACTGGATAATCATGTTTGGCCCTGGTTTCTTGCCCCTGGCTTGATTGTTGTGCTTAATCCTTGCATATTTGCAAGTGCCAGTGCCTCTGGCTAGATCATTGTGTTCAAATTCATGATTATGCTCCAGTGAGCATTACTGTTGGCTTAGCAGTGGGATTCAGTGATGAATTGATATGTGCTTTTCTTGTGTATTATGATCCTTTGGTTCATCAAGCCTTTGATGTGCTTCTGGATACAATTATAAAGTCATTAATTCAGTTATCTAATTATTCAGTTATGACTTGGTTGGATTTCTTCAGTAGCTGGTTAATTCCTGTTGTGGTACTAGGCTATGGCAATCTGTAGCAAGAGCTAGCAAGCTCTGATGATCCTCTGATCATCATTTGCTTGATAGTTAACTGTTGTGCTCCTTTCTGTGACTCTCTGGGGCTCACTCTGTGCTGTTTATGCATCACACAGGCTTGGCCTGATGTGTGCTGTTGCTTGCTTAAGCATCAATTGATGCCTGTCATGATCCATTTGATCATTTGCAAGACCCTGGTGCATCAATTGCTTGTCTGTTTCATTTATCTGTTTATCCTTGCTTGATTAGATAGATAAATGATGTGAACTGTGATTCAGTGATGATCATTTCAATGAATTTGTTAGGGCTAGTTGGATGCCAACCACTGGTTGGGTACCCTAGCCCACTACTGAACCTATCTGGTGATGATGTGGTGGTTCTAAGTGTTGGCTTGTGGGTTGAGGTAGCCCTGGCAGCACTGTGATGCTGTCAAGGGTAGCTCCCCCCCTCTGTGGCTTGTTGTGGCTTGGTGGATACATCTCTGGGCAATCCATGTTGGATTTCCAGTGCTCTTTGCTGTTGACAAACTAGAATAGGCACAAGTGCCTATCTATCTGATGGTTAGCAAACCATGTAGTGCTAGGTGAGTTGGGTAGGCTAGCTGTGAATCTTTCCCTTGCTGGATGCTTTGGTTTACCTCAGTGTTAATACAGTGGGTTTGACCATTTCTTCCCTGGGATGATTTCTTCTGGCTTAATTCCCCTTTTGCCAGCATCAAATGGTTTGATCACCAAATGATGATTCACACAGGGTAACCATACCCTCTGGCTTGTGTATGTGTTATGCACATGCTTATTTATGAGCAAAACAGAGTTTTGCTCAGGTTGATCTTGTTTATACCTCACTCCAGCTCCTAGATGATTTGTTGGTGTAGAGGTTTTGCTTCGTGATGATCTTGTGGTTGGTTTACTTGCCCTGCTCCTCCCGGTGACTTGTGCTTGATCTACTCCATGGTTTACTTCTCAACAGGAAACAGTTCCTTGCTTGAGCTGTTCCTGGGTGAGGGTTCTAGCTATGTGTTCTTCCTGTTCTAAGTGTTCTTGCTCTCTGATGACTTACCAAGCTGCCTGTCGATGAATGAGCTAGGGTTCACTGTTGGAGAGGTTTTTATATGATCTCC
Organism: Lolium rigidum; assembly: GCF_022539505.1. Classification (NCBI taxonomy): domain Eukaryota; kingdom Viridiplantae; phylum Streptophyta; class Magnoliopsida; order Poales; family Poaceae; genus Lolium; species Lolium rigidum. The sequence goes on along the minus strand of NC_061514.1, from coordinate 113,301,840 downwards.
CTCTCCACCTCTGGTCGACAACAAGGCCTGGCAGCCTGTTGGTGACTCACCAGCTGTGTGTGTGTGGTGTGCTGCATGCACACTGCTGTGTGAGCAGCCTAGCTGTGTGTGTGTGTGCACATTCTTGGTATCTGGCTTGTAACTTGGCTGAGAGTGGATCAGCTCGGCAGACTAGAGATTATCCACTGTTTTCCATTTCTTTTAACCTGCCAAGTGGCTATGCCACTTGGCATAACATTTCCTTTGTTGTAATTGTGTGCAGGAACAAAGTGATGACCAAGATGAAAAAGATATAGTAGTTTAGGATGTATTTTATTTACTTGTAATTTTCTTCTTCTTTTTCTTTTTCAGATTTTATCAATTCATGTAAGTTGTTGTAATATTCATTTATTTCCATTATGAATATTGTAAAGACAATGTATCTTGTGTGTTAATCAATAAAGCTCAAAGTTTTCTCTAATGAGCTTTACTTTAATTGCTTATATTGTTTATAATTTATGTTTAACTTAATGAATTTCCTCACAATTCAATATTTAGGTAATTATTTAATATTTGAATTTGAAATTCAAATTCATCATTGGTTTGAATTCAACCATGTCACTTTATTTAGAATTCAATCATGCAAACTCTCCCCTCTCTTCTCAAAACCCTAAACTAGTGTAGTGAGTTGCAAGTTTGTCGCACTCTCGAAACCCTAACCCTGTAAGGTGTCGAGAGAGAAACTTGTTCCCCTTCGATGCAGTTTTTGTTTAAAAGCGCGAAATTTCCCAAGAATTTACTATGCAATGCACATCCCTTTCTAAAATCTACCCCTCGATCGTCTCTAAACCTGGGACATTACAATAGCTACCGGTAGAGCCCTCAGCCTCGGGGGAGAACTACTCCCTCCTCATCATGGGAGACAGCAACGGCGATGAAGATGGCGGTGGTGTCGATGGAGATGACTTCCGGGGGCACTTCCCCGTCCCGGCGGCGTGCTGGAATAGAGATTATGTCCCCCGAAACTTGTCTTCGCGATGGCGGCGGCTACGGAACTCTTCGTGGAATATGACTGGATGTTTTAGGGTTTTTGCGACGGAGAGTATATATAGGTGAAGGGGCGATGTCGGTGGAGTCCCGAGGGGCCCACACCACATGGCGGCGCGACCAGCGGTGGGGCCGCCCTGCCCTAGGGTTGGCCGCCTCGTGGCTCCTCTTCGTCTCCTCTTCGGTGTTCTGGAAGGCTCCGTGGAAAATAAGACCGTGGGATTTTGTTTCATCCAATTCCGAGAATATTTCCTGAGTAGGATTTCTGAAACCAAAAACAGAAGAAAACATGAACTGGCGCTTCGGCATCTTGTTAATAGGTTAGTACCGGAAAATGCATCAAAACGATATAAAGTGTATGTAAAACATGTGAGTATTGTCATAAAACTAGCATGGAACATAAGAAATTATAGATACGTTTGAGACGTATCACCTCCCACCATGACCTGCCCCGCCAAGCCTCGGCCCCTCTCGACCCTATAAAAGGAGCACACCCAGGGACGAATTGAGCACGCCATTCCACTCCCCTCTCTCTTCTGCCTTGATGGCGCGTGAAGCACACGTCCGTTGGGAACCCCAAGAGCAAGGTGTGATGTGTACAGCAGCAAGTTTTCACTCAGTAAGAAACCAAGGTTATCGAACCAGTAGGAGTCAAGGGCCACGTGAAGGTTGTTGGTGATGGAGTCTAGTGCGGCGCAACACCAGGGATTCCGGCGCTGATGCGTGTAAGACACACGTCCGTTGGGAACCCCAAGAGGAAGGTGTGATGTGTACAGCGACAAGTTTTCCCTCAGTAAGAAACCAAGGTTATTGAACCAGTAGGAGTCAAGGAACACGTGAAGGTTGTTGGTGGCGGAGTGTAGTGCGGCGCAACACCAGGGATTCCGGCGCCAATGTGGAACCTGGACAACACAATCAAAGTACTTTGCCCCAACGTAACAGTGAGGTTGTCAATCTCACCGGCTTGCTGAAAACAAAGGATTAGATGTATAGTGTGGAAGATGATGTTTATTTGCGAAGAACAGTAAAGAACAAGTATTGCTGTAGATTGTATTTCAGATGTAAAGAATGGACCGGGGTCCACAGTTCACTGGTGGTGTCTCTCCCATAAGATAAATAGCATGTTGGGTGAACAAATTACAGTTGGGCAATTGACAAATAAAGAAGGCATAACAATGCACATACATATATCATGATGAGTACTATGAGATTTAATCAGGGCATTACGACAAAGTACATAGACCGCTATCCAGCATGCATCTATGCCTAAAAAGTCCACCTTCAGGTTATCATCCGAACCCCTTACAGTATTTTAAGTTGCAAACAACAGACAATTGCATTAAGTATGGTGCGTAATGTAATCAACACAAATATCCTTAGACAAAGCATCGATGTTTTATCCCTAGTGGCAACAGCATATCCACAACCTTAGAACTTTCTGTCACTATCCCAGATTCAATGGAGGCATGAACCCACTATCGAGCATAAATACTCCCTCTTGGAGTCATAAGTATCAACTTGGAAAGAGCCTCTACTAGCAACGGAGAGCATGCAAGAACATAAACAACATATATGATAGATTGATAATCAACTTGACATAGTATTCAATATTCATCGGATCCCAACAAACACAACATGTAGCATTACAAATAGATGATCTTGATCATGATAGGCAGCTCACAAGATCTAACATGATAGCACAATGAGGAGAAGACAACCATCTAGCTACTGCTATGGACCCATAGTCCAGGGGTGAACTACTCACACATCGATCCGGAGGCGATCATGGTGATGAAGAGACCTCCGGGAGATGATTCCCCTCTCCGGCAGGGTGCCGGAGGCGATCTCCTGAATCCCCTGAGATGGGATTGGCGGCGGCGTCTCTGGAAGGTTTTCCGTATCGTGCCTCTCGGTACTGGGGTTTTCGCGACGAAGGCTTTAAGTAGGGGGAAGGGTAGGTTTAGGGGCGACACGAGGGCCCCACACAACAGGGCGGCGCTGGCCCTAGCCTGGTCGCGCGGCCCTGGCGTGGCGGCGCCTCGTCGCCCCACTTCGTAATCCTTTCGGTCTTCTGGAAGTTTCGTGGAAAAATAAGACCCTGGGCGTTGATTTCGTCCAATTCCGAGAATATTTCCTTCGTAGGATTTCTGAAACCAAAAACAGCAGAAAACAAAGAATCGGCTCTTCGGCATCTCGTCAATAGGTTAGTGCCGGAAAATGCATAAATATGACATAAAGTGTGTATAAAACATGTGAGTATCATCATAAAAGTAGCATGGAACATAAGAAATTATAGATACGTTTGAGACGTATCAAGCATCCCCAAGCTTAGTTCCTACTCGCCCTCGAGTAGGTAAACGATAACAAAGATAATTTCTGAAGTGACATGCTATCATAATCTTGATCAATACTATTGTAAAGCATATGAGATGAATGCAGCGATTCGAAGCAATGGTGAAGACAATGAGTAAACAAATGAATCGTATAGCAAAGACTTTTCATGAATAATACTTTCAAGACAAGCATCAATAAGACTTGCATAAGAGTTACTCATAAAGCAATAAATTCTTAGTAGAAAGCTTTGAAGCAACACAAAGGAAGATATAAGTTTCAGCGGTTGCTTTCAACTTCAACATATTTATCTCATGAATAATTGTCAACACAAAGTAATATAACAAGTGCAATAGGTAAACATGTAGGAATCAATGCACACAGTTCATACAAGTGTTTGCTTCTGAGATAGAAAGAAGTAGGTGAACTGACTCAACAATAAAGTAGAAGAATGTCCCTTCGCTGAGGGAAGCATGGATTACTATATTTGTGCTAGAGCTTTTCATTTTGAAGACATAGAAACAATTTTGTCAATGGTAGTAATAAATCATATGTGTTATGTATAAGACATCCTATAAGTTGCAAGCCTCATGCATAGTATACCAATAGTGCTCGCACCTTGTCCTAATTAGCTTGGATTAACATGGATTATCATTGCATAGCATATGTTTCAACCAAGTGTCACAAAGGGGTACCTCCATGCCGCCTCTACAAAGGTCTAAGGAGAAAGTTCGCATTGGATTTCTCGCTTTTGATTATTCTCAACTTAGACATCCATACCGGGACAACATAGACAACATATAATGGACTCCTCTTTAATGCATAAGCATTCAACAACAGATAATATTCTCATAAGAGATTGAGGATTGATTGTCCAAACTGAAACTTCCACCATGAATCATGGCTTTAGTTAGCGGCCCAATGTTCTTCTCTAACAATATGCATACTCAAACCATTTGATCATGAAAATCACCCTTACTTCAAACAAGACGAACATGCATAGCAACTCACATGATATTCAACAAAGGTAAAAGTTGATGGCGTCCCCAGAAACATGGTTACCGCTCAACAAGCAACTTATTAAGAAATAAGATACATAAGTACATACTCTTCACCACAATAGTTTTTAAGGCTATTTTCCCATGAGCTATATATTGCGAAGACAAAGGATAGAATTTTAAAGGTAGCACTCAAGTAATGTACTTTGGAATGGCAGAGAAATACCATGTAGTAGGTAGGTATGGTGGACACAAATGGCATAGTTTTTGGCTCAAGGATTTGGATGCACGAGAAGAATTCCTCTCAATACAAGGCTAGGCTAGCAAGGTTGTTTGAAGCAAACTCAAGTATAAAACGGTGCAGCAAAACTCACATATGAACATATTGTAAGCATTATAAGACTTTACATCGTCTCCTTGTTGTTCAAACATCTTAACCAGAAAATATCTAGACTCCAGAGACCAATCATGCAAACCAAATTTTAACAAGCTCTATGTAGTTCTTCATTAATAGGTACAAAGTACATGATGCAAAAGCTTAAACATGATCTATATGAGCACAAAAATTGCCAAGTATCAAATTATTCAAGACATTATACCAATTACCACATGCCTCATCAGTTTAGACAGTCCCTTGTGGCTACGATGGAAACTGGATCAACGCGTCATTGGGTCAAGAGAAGTTCCGATTGAAGTTCAATATGAATCTTTGGGGGCTTATCATGAGATTTATGCCCACTATCTAATAGTTGGAAATAGAAATAAAGAAATTCGTTCTATATACATTCGAACCACTCTTGGTCATATTTCTTTTTATAGAGAACTAGAGGAAGCCATACAAGGATTTAGTCAGGCCTATTCATACACTATCTAAACCAGGAAGTTAGATTCGGTGATGCCCCTCCCCTTCCGGGGGGCATTCCGATTTCCCTAGTATCATCATTTTTGCCGCGCGAATTCAGATTGAGATTAAGGAAATGAAGTTAATTAAATTTTCAAATCACTGACTCAAGCCCATTGTCGAATCCTACTCAGCAATTGTCGAATCCTACTCAGCCGAGCATTTTCTGTTTCCAACCATATAACAATGAACGAAGTAGTTCAACCTTCGCCATGAACATTAAGAATAAAGCTAAGAACATATGTGTTCATACGAAACAGCGGAGCGTGTCTCTCTCCCAAACAAAGAATGCTAGGATCCGAATTTATTCAAACAAAAACAAAAACAAAAACAAACAGACGCTCCAAGTAAAGCACATAAGATGTGACGGAATAAAAATATAGTTTCAGTAGAGGTGAACTGATAAGTTGTCGATGAAGAAGGGATGCCTTGGGCATCCCCAAGCTTAGATGCTTGAGTCTTCTTAAAATATGCAGGGATGAACCACGGGGGCTTCCCCAAGCTTAGACTTTTCACTCTTCTTGATCATATTGTATCATCCTCCTCTCTTGACCCTTGAAAACTTCCTCCACACCAAACTCGAAACAAACTCATTAGAGGGTTAGTGCATAATTGAAAATTCATATATTCAGAGGTGACATAATCATTCTTAACACTTCTGGACATTGCACAAAGCTACTGAAAGTTAATGGAACAAACTCGAAACAAACTCATTAGAGGGTTAGTGCATAATTGAAAATTCATATATTGACATAATCATTCTTAACACTTCTGGACATTGCACAAAGCTACTGAAAGTTAATGGAACAAAGAAATCCATCAAACATAGCAAAACAGACAATGCGAAATAAAAGGCAGAATCTGTCAAAACAGAAGAGTCCGTAAAGACGAATTTTTCAGGGGCACTTAACTTGCTCAGATGAAAATTCTCAAATTCAATGAAAGTTGCGTACATATCTGGGGATCACGCACGTAAATTGGCAGATTTTTCTAATATTTCTACAGCAGGGGCGGCTCAATTTCGTGACAGCAAGAAATCTGTTCCTGCGTAGTAATCCAAATCTATTATTGACTTTACTATCAAAGACTTTACTTGGCACAACAATGCAATAAAATAAAGATAAGGAGAGGTTGCTACAGTAGTAACAACTTCGAAGACTCAAATATAAACTAAAAGTGCAGAAGTAAAATAATGGGTTGTCTCCCATAAGCGCTTTTCTTTAACGCCTTTTAGCTAGGCGCAGAAAGTGTGAATCAAATATTATCAAGAGACGAAGCATCAACATCATAATTTGTTCTAATAATAGAATCATAAGGTAACTTCATTCTCTTTCTAGGGAAGTGTTCCATACCTTTCTTAATAGGAAATTGATATTTAATATTACCTTCCTTCATATCAATGGTGGCACCAACAGTTCGAAGAAAAGGTCTTCCCAATATAATGGGACAAGATGCATTGCATTCAATATCCAAGACAACAAAATCAACGGGGACAAGGTTATTGTTAACCATAATGCGAACATTATCAATCCTCCCCAAAGGTTTCTTTATATCATTATCAGCAAGATTAACATCCAAATAACAATTTTTCAATGGTGGCAAGTCAAGCATATCATAAATTTTCTTAGGCATAACAGATATACTTGCACCAAGATCACATAAAGCATTACAATCAAAATCATTGACCCTCATATTAATGATGGGCTCCCATCCATCTTCTAACTTCCTAGGAATAGAGGTTTCAAGTTTTAGTTTCTCTTCTCTAGCTTTTATGAGAGCATTTGTAATATGTTTTGTAAAGGCCAAATTTATAGCACTAGCATTGGGACTTTTAGCAAGTTTTTGTAAGAACTTTATAACTTCAGAGATGTGACAATCATAAAAATCTAAACCATTATGATCTACAACAATGGGATCATTGTCCCCAATATTTTGAAAAATTTCAGCAGTTTTATCACAAACAGTTTCAGCAGTTTTAGCAGTTTCAGGCAGTTTTGCACGCTTTGCACTAGGAGTAGAAACATTGCCAACACCAATTATTTTACCATTGATAGTAGGAGTTGTAGCAACATGTGAAGCATTAACATTACTAGTGGTGGTAATAGTCCAAACTTTAGCTACATTATTCTCTTTAGCAAGTTTTTCGTTTTCTTCTCTTTCCCACCTAGCATGCAATTCATCCATCAATCTAATATTCTCATTAATTCGAACTTGGATGGCGTTTGCTGTAGTAACAATTTTATTATCATTATCCTTATTAGGCATAACTTTCAATTTTAAAAGATCAACATCAGACGCAAGACTATCAACCTTGGAAGCAAGAATATCAATTTTATCAAGCTTTTCCTCAACAGATTTGTTAAAAGCAGTTTGTGTACTAATAAATTCTTTAAGCATGGCTTCAAGACCAGGGGGTACACTCCTATTATTTTTGTAAGAATTCCCATAAGAATTACCATAATTATTACCATTAGCGTAAGGATATGGCCTATAGTTGTTACCAGAATTATTCCTATAAGCATTGTTGTTGAAATTATTATTTTTAATGAAGTTCACATCAACATGTTCTTCTTGGGCAACCAATGAAGCTAAAGGAACATTATTAGGATCAACATTAGATCTACCATTCACAAGCATAGACATAATAGCATCAATCTTATCACTCAAGGAGGAGGTTTCCTCAACAGAATTTACCTTCTTACCTTGTGGAGCTCTTTCCGTGTGCCATTCAGAGTAATTTATCATCATATCATCAAGAAGCATTGTTGCCGCCCACAAAGTGATGGACATAAAGGTACCTCCAGCAGCTGAATCCAATAGGTTCCGCGAAGAAAAATTCAGTCCTGGATAAAAGGTTTGGATGATCATCCAAGTAGTTAGTCCATGGATAGGGCAATTCTTCACCAAAGATTTCATTCTCTCCCATGCTTGAGCAACATGTTCATTATCTAATTGCTTAAAATTCATTATGCTACTTCTCAAAGATATAATTTTAGCGGGGGGATAATATCTACCAATGAAAGCATCCTTACATTTAGTCCATGAATCAATACTATTTCTAGGCAGAGATAGCAACCAATCTTTAGCTCTTCCTCTTAAGGAGAAAGGAAACAATTTTAATTTTATAATGTCACTGATGACCCACAAGTATAGGGGATCGCAACAGTCTTCGAGGGAAGTATTACCCAATTTATTGATTCGACACAAGGGGAGACAAAGAATACTTGAAAGCCTTAACAACGGAGTTGTCAATTCAGCTCGCACTGGAAACAGACTTGCTCGCAAGAGTTTATCGAGAGTAACAGCTTTATAGCAGAAGCAGTAGTGAAATAACAGCAAGCAGAGTAACAAAGACAGCAGTAGTGATTATAGTAAACAGCAGGATTAAAATATTGTAGGCACGGGGACGGATGACGGGCGTTGCATGGATGAGAGAAACTCATGTAATAATCATAGCAGGGCATTTGCAGATAATAATAAAACGGTATCCAAGTACTAATCAATCAATAGGCATGTGTTCCAATTATAGTCGTACGTGCTCGCAATGAGAAACTTGCACAACATCTTTTGTCCTACCAGCCGGTGGCAGCCGGGCCTCAAGGGAAACTATCGGATATTAAGGTACTCCTTTTAATAGAGTACCGGAGCAAAGCATTAACACTCCGTGAACACATGTGATCCTCACATCACCGCCATTCCCTCCGGTTGTCCCGATTTCGTCACTTCGGGGCCATTGGTTCCGGACAGACGACATGTGTATACAACTTGCATGTAAGATCATAAACAACGAATATCATGATGAAATAATAACATGTTCAGATCTGAGATCATGGCACTCGGGCCCTAGTGACAAGCATTAAGCATAACAAGTTGCAACAATATCATAAAAGTACCATCTACGGACACTAGGCACTATGCCCTAACAATCTTATGCTATTACATGACCAATCTCATCCAATCCCTATCATCCCCTTCGGCCTACAGCGGGGGAATTACTCACACATGGATGGGGGAAACATTGCTGGTTGATGGAGAGGCGTTGGCGGTGATGGCGGTGATGATCTCCTCCAATCCCCGTCCCGCGGAGTGCCGGAACGGAGACTTCTCGGCTCCCGCGACGGAGTTTCGCGATGTGGCGGCGTTCGGAGGGTTTCTGGCGACTTCGACTTCTCCCCGTGCGTTTTTAGGTCGAGGCGAATAAGTAGTCCGAAGGGGGCGTCGGAGGCCGACCGAGGGGGCCACACTACATGGCCGCGCGGGCCCCCCTAGGCCGCGCCGCCATGTAGTGTGGGGCCCTCGGGCCTCCACTTCAATTGCCCTTCTGGCTCCGTCATTATTCTGGGAAAAAGGCCCTTTCGTCAAAATCCCGAGGTTTTTCCCTGAAAGTTGGATTTCTGCACAAAAACGAGACACTGTAACAGTCTCGCTGAAAACAGCGTTAGTCCGTGTTAGTTGCATCCAAAATACACAAATTAGAGGCAAAACAATAGCAAAAGTGTTCGGGAAAGTAGATACGTTTTGGACGTATCAACTCCCCCAAGCTTAGCTTATTGCTTGTCCTCAAGCAATTCAGTTAACAACTGAGCGATAAAAGAACTTTCACGAACACATTTGCTCATATAATGTATATATTCTCATGATATGGCTAATACTTGAGCAGTTCATAATAAGGTACATGCAAATAAGATCATCTAACAGCTATGTCAATCATGAAGAGGTACCAACAATTAATAATAAGCATCATGAATCATGTATATAAGCAGGATTGCAATGTTCATAAGAGAGTATGATAAAGTGGTATCTCGCTTGCCTCGTATTTGATCGGCAAAACATAAATGCCCTGGCACCTTTGAAGTTCATAGAAAGACTAGAAGTAGTGGTTGTCAAAGATAAAAGCATCAAAGTTATACCACAATCAATCATATTTTGAGACAAGCATATTATACTAAGAATGACAAGCTTGTGCTCTCAAGAAAGTGCTCAAAGAAATAATGGAGACACAACATAAAAGTAAAAGATTGACCCTTCGCAGAGGGAAGCAGGGATTAACATGCGCTAGAGCTTTTCATTTGTAAATCAGGAGTAAAATTATTTTGAGAGGTGTTTGTTGTTGTCAACGAATGGTAATGGGTTCACCAACTACCTCGCCAACCGGACTTTCAAGAGCGGCTCCCATGAATTATTTGCATTTTTATGTGGCACTCCTTCCAACCTTTCTTACACAAACCATGGCTAACCGAATCCTCGGGTGCCCGCCAACAATCACATACCATGAAGGAGTGCCTTTTTAGTTTAGTTTTATTATGATGATGACACTCCCCCAACCTTTGCTTACACAAGCCATGGCTAACCGAATCCTTCGGGTGCCGTCCAACAATCACAAACCATGGAGGAGTGTCTATTTAAGTTAATTAATTCGGGATCTGGGAATCCCATTGCCGACTCTTTTTGCAAAATTATTGGATAAGCGGATGTGCCACTATTCCATATGAGAGTCCGTCAAAAGTAAATGACAAGGTTGAAAGCTAAACACCACATACTTCCTCATGAGCTATGAAACATTAACACAAATTAAGAAGCATTTTGAAGGTTTTAAAGGTAGCGCATGAGAATTTACTTGGAATGGTTTGAAATGCCATGAATAGGTATTTATGGTGGACACTCTGGAATAACTTGGTTTTCATGTGTTTGGAGGCACGAGCAGCGTTCCCGCTCAGTACAAGTGAAGGCTGGCAAAAAGACTAGGGAGCGACAAATCAAGAGAGCAAGAATCGTCATAATCATGCTTGCGGCAAAATAAATTAACCGAGGCATAAAAGTGATACAAGAACTCGAAGCAATGTAAATCATTGAGGCTTAATTGACTCTTGTTCAGTCATATGCATGCGTGAACATGTGCCAAGTCGATATAAATGAATTATTCAGAGGAGGATACCACAATGCCATACTTACTTATGAATAAAACAATGCAAGCAAACATCCATGACATGCTACTCATATTAATAGATTGGAGCTAATCATGAGAGATCATGAACTACTAGACTTTATTAAATAACATATACCTCACATGAACCAACTAAGAATGCTCACATGGATGAGTATATGTACAAAAATGAAAACAAATAGAGTCCATACCAGCCTCTCACCACAATCAGATTGTCGTAGATCGTCATTATTGCCTTTTCACTTGTGTAGCTTGGATAATATGAAATGAAAACCACGCTCCAGCCACCGAAGACCATTGAACTCATGATGAACTTCACAAACCAAAGAAGAACAGCAAATATTTTTGGTGTTTTCGAATTTGAGAACAAGAACAAAAGGAAACAAGCAAACAAAGCAAAATCTTTTGGGTTTTCTTATAGCAAACTAGCAATAGCAAATAAAGTGAAACAAATCCAAGAAACCAAGATAAACAAATGATGAAGAGAAACAACAGAAATATTTTTGGTCTTTTTGTGTTTTGGGAAAGAAACAAAGTGGAAACAAGAAATAGCAAACTAAAAGAAACACAGGAAAGCAAGATGGCAGAAATCTGCCAAAACCTGACAGCAGTAGAGAAATCGATTTTTACAAAAATCTTACGTTGCTCAGTTCGAAAAGTGTTCAACTAATGAAAGTTAGATAACAAACTGGGGAACATGCACAAAAATTTTTAACTCAAAATACTGTTCTGGATGGGCACACGAATTTTTACGGTAACAGCCCAGAATCTGTTTTCAGGCAGCACTTCCCCAAATATCATCTTCCTCTCATTAGAAAACCACTCAAAGAGACTAAA